>NC_061862.1:102950386-103066330 GCF_907164915.1 Impatiens glandulifera | reverse complement strand
AATCTCGAAGGAGTTGAAGAACAGCTTTGTTCTTGTCTTCAGCGTGCTGGTCGATGTCTTCAAAATCAACCTGCAACATCCATTGAAACGGGGCTTTGCCTAGATCCATTGATGATTTTTGAGAAAAGGAGATGAAGATTGATGATGATCGGAGAGAGAGAATCTTTGAAGTTCTGGAAATTTTTAGAGAGAGAAAGCGCATGTGTTGAATGGGCTGATTTTAGTTTATATAGATGGCGGTTCCAGGCAGTTTTGAAGATGAACCGTCGTCTTGAAGTTTTTGGCGCCAATTTTTCCCTCCAAAAGTTACTGCCGTAACTTTCGGCGGTAAAGGCTGATTTTGATGGGCGGTAAATTTTGAAAGGTAAAACCATGGGCGGTTATGATTTCAGATTTTCATTTTTGCTTGAGATTCCGGCTTCTGTTACATCTTGTTAACCGGAAATTGTTAAGTTAACTTTAATTTTGAGTGTGAGTTTGAGAAACCGGAATGGAATAATGAGGATGAAAAGTCGAACAACTAAAGTATTTCATTAATATAGGAAAGGAGAGACATAATAGCGGTTCTGGTCGTACAACAAAATGACCAGAAACCGGAAAAGAGAATAAAGAAAGAGGTTTATTCGGTGAACCATCCTCCCTCCAGCCTTCTTTCGTACCACTTGTCGATGGTGTTCTGAGGAGACCGTTCCTTGATCCTACACATACACTTATAGATCATGTCTATAGTGATGGTGTTGAAAGATCCAACCGGAACACCTTTCCCAAAGTTGCGACGTTTGGACATGAGAAACCGGGTGATCTGAGGGGCGTAGCTGATCTTTCCCCTCTTACCGGTCATAAGCAGCTTCAGCTTATTGAATAGATAGGATGACCAGTTGATGTCGGTTTCTCGGATGATGGCTATCATGATGTCGAATGCCTCCCGGCTGTAATTTTGGTTGGGCATTCGGCCTATGATAGACCGTTGGACCAAGTCTTGAAAGACTTGATAATGGGGAGCGAGGTCTTCTTTCTTCCCGAAGTCCTTGACAGGAGCGTAGGAAGAAGAGAAGATCTTGAAGAAGATTTCCTTAGCCGGTAGATGCGGCGTCGGAAAGTCGGAGAAACCTTCCGTTGGAAGGTGAAAGAAAGTGGCAAATTCCTCCTCAGAAAACTGGAGGAATTGACCATCAATGATGGTGCGAATGCTGCCATCATCAAGAACGTGACCGTTGTTGAAGAATTCGCACACCTCATCCACGAGAATGAGGTCCGAACCCTTAAGGAAACCTTTCAGGCCAGAAGCTATGATGTGCTCAAAGATGCATTCATAGTAAGAACTGTGCTTGATGTCCTCAAAGTCGATGATCAAGGTGTTTCTAATTTCAGTAGACATGATGAAGAGATAGTGAAGGAAACTTAGGAGAGTTCTTAAGCTTTGAATTCTTAGAGAGAGAGATGCTTGAAGGCGTGATTTGAAAGATGGAGGTTGAACCCCTTTTATAGCCTGGAGTGAATGAGAGCATTTAATGCTGGGATTTGAAAATCTAGCCGTTTATGCTTAGGTATTAATGATTTTGCAGTTTTCCAAGAGAATAAAAGCAAGTCTTGTCAAATCAATTCAGGCATGCTTTTGAAGTTTATATTTTCAAGAATGTAATGATATATTTTTGATACGACGCATTGAATGTTGTAGATTTTTGACTTGGAGAGGGAATGAAATCTATTTCATTAATTGAAGTCTAAAATCGGTAGTACATCAAAAGTACTGGTTTTGTAAGAAAAAAGAAAGACAATAGAAAGGACAGGTTTAGACGTTCGATGATTCAGCTGTTTGAGCGGTTGAAGCCTCAGCCGCTTGAATCTTTCTCGCTTTAACCGCTTCCCATCGGTCGATCATCTCCTGTACTCGTTCTTTGGTGAGCACATGCCTTGGATGCAGAGTGACGAACGCTCCAGAATGGATCTCCAGACTTGCGCAGAAACCGCTCAGCTGAGGAGCGTATCCGGTTTTGTTGGAGAGAATCATCCTCTTCAGGTTGCTGAAGATGATCCAGGACCAGTTGATCGGTGTCCCAACCGTTACAGCTATCATCATCTCGAAGACCCTCTGAGTGTAGTAGTAACTTTTCTCTCTGCATAACACAGATTTTCCCAGAATCTCGCAGAGAATCTGGTACTTGTGAGAAAGTTTACTTTTAGCACCCCAGGGCTTAACCGGGATGTTAGATCCAGAAAACCGGCGACACATCTCTTCCATTGTCACCGATGAATATGTTAGGTCGGTTACCCCTTCATTGGGTAACCCGCAGTACACAGCGAAATCCGTCTCGCTGAAGAGGAACTTTTGGCCGTAAACCTGTGCGACGAGTATCTCTCGATGCACCTCTTTTGCGGTTTCGAACAGTTCTTCAACTACAAGGTAGTCGATGATGAACCTGTTCTCAAGGAAACTTCTTAGCTCGCTCCTTTCAATGGCTAAGAACATCTCCTTGACTTCATGGTCCTCATACTGGTAGATTGATTCAAAATCTGCCAGTAGGATCTTCTTGGCTAAAGGGTTGGAGTTCATGTTTGTTTTGAGAGAGACAAGAGGGTTTTATCTCAAGGATGATTCTTGTGAATAGTAAACTTGTGATGTTTTGACAAGGATTAAGCATGGTTTATATAGCCCGTGGATTCGGCTGAGTATTAAATGAAGTTAAGCATGCCTGATGATGTCATTGCCTATTAAATAGACTTAACTTGTTGAAGTAACTAATGGTTATTTCCAAGGTAAATCTAATAATTACTAAGATAGCAATGATGAAAAATATCTATTGACAAGATGTAAGTTTCCCTCTCTTGATGATGGACACATGTCGTCATCTCGATTGTGGTAAACTTGTTTTTAATTAATCACAGGCTTCATTTATCAAAGCATGCACGAAAACTCGGTTAGTCATCTTAGGTTAACCGGAAAAATTCATTTCATCAGATCAGAGTGCATACGTACTAAGCGGTTTTCCATGACCGGTTTTAGTAGAATATTTCCGTTTATGAAAAATAGTTGATTAATATCAACAATTGTTCAATTTTGGATTTATCTTATCCACTTCAACCTGGTTATTTCAATCGCATAGTAAACATACATTTGATTTGAAATAATGAAGTAGTCGGGCATAACCGGAGTTTTCCTCCCGGTTAGCATATTTGATTTATTTAATGGCCTATTTGAGTATGGTTTGAGAAGTTTTTAGCTTCTCCCTGAACACATATTCCGGTTTTGTATATAAGCATGCATCATGATTATATCAATTGACTTAAATTCGTAAGACCCAGAATATTTCGAAAATGTGAAAACTTAGCTTCCTGTAGCGGTTTCGTGAAGATGTCCGCTACTTGTTGCTCGGTTGACACATATTCCAGCCGGATGTGTTTCTCCTGAACATGCTCCCGGATGAAATGATGTCGAATGTCGATATGCTTCGTTCTTGAGTGCAACACCGGATTGTATGTAATCGCTATGGCGCTGGTGTTGTCACAGAAGATAGGAGACTCCTTTGCTTCTATTCCGAAGTCCCTGAGTTGCTGTTGAATCCAGAGGAGTTGTGCACAGCAGCTTCCAGCCGCTAAGTACTCCGCCTCTGCGGTTGACGTTGCAACGGACGTTTGCTTCTTGCTGCTCCAGGTAACTAACCGGTCACCCAGAAACTGACAGGTTCCACTTGTACTCTTTCTGTCGATTTTGCATCCTGCGTAATCGGCATCGGAGTAGCTTATTAGATTGAAGCTCGAGTCTTTTGGATACCAGAGTCCCACTTCTTGAGTTCCCTTCAGATATTTTAAGATTCTCTTAGCCGCCGTATAATGAGATTGCTTTGGATTTGCTTGAAACCTCCCGCATACTCCAACCGCAAACAGAATATCAGGTCGGCTGGCTGTGAGATATAACAGTGAACCGATCATTCCTCGATATGCTGTGATGTCAACCGCTTGACCATCATCATCTTTGTCCAGCTTCACGGAAGGACTCATTGGCGTAGCCGCTTCGGCACAAGTATCCATCCCAAATCTCTTCAGCAATTCGGATGTATACTTTGGTTGGCTGATAAAGATTCCGGCTTCCAACTGCTTAACCTGAAGTCCTAGAAAGAAACTCATTTCCCCCATCATACTCATTTGAAATCTATCAGTCATCATTTTCGAAAATTTGTCACATAGCTTTGGATCGGTTGATCCGAATATGATGTCATCAACATAAATTTGAACAAGTAAAATTTGCTTCTTTCTTTCAAATTTAAATAAGGTTTTGTCTACTGAACCGATTGTAAATTTGTGATCAAAGAGAAATTGAGTCAAAGTATCGTACCAAGCTCTTGGTGCTTGTTTCAAACCGTAAAGGGCTTTATTCAGCCGGTAAACGTGATTTTCATGTTCTGAATTTTTGAAACCTGGAGGTTGATTAACATACACCTCTTCATTTACTTTACCGTTTAGAAAAGCGCTTTTTACATCCATTTGATAAACTTTAAACTTTTTGAAAGCTGCATATGCTAAAAATATTCTAATGGCCTCAAGTCTAGCTACAGGTGCAAATGATTCTTCAAAATCAATGCCTTCTTCCTGTTTATAGCCTTGAGCCACTAACCGGGCTTTGTTCCTCGTAACTAAACCGTTTTCATCGAGTTTATTTCTGAATACCCATCGTGTGCCTATAACCGGTTTATTTTTCGGTCTAGGAACTAGGTACCAGACTTTATTTCTCTCAAACTCGTTTAATTCCTCTTGCATTGCCAAGATCCAATCTGGATCTGACAGTGCTTCATCCACCTTTTTCGGCTCAATTTGTGATATGAAAGCAGAGTTTCCATAGTGATCCAAATTTTGTTGCCTAGTTCGGACGGGTGAGGATATGTTACCTATTACTAGCTCAAGAGGATGATTTTTGTTCCTTCTGAGGTTAATCCGAGACGTGTCTACCAAGCTTTCGGCTGGCTGATCAAGGTTAGACTGATCGGTAGGTTGAACAGAGTCAGACCGACCGATTTCTTCAGTAGAAACTGAAGCGTCAACTTTCTGCGGTAAAGCAGCTTGATCAGGTTGAGTTTCAACATCAACCGCTTGGTCCTTGACAAAGCGTCTAAAAACCGGAACCTCGTCTTCATCATCAGAATAAATATTGAAATTTTCCATTCTGTTGTGAAGGTCGAAGGGTAATGCAGTGTTTCGCTCAACCGATTCATCGAAAACAACGTGTGCGGTTTCTTCAACTGTTAAAGTCCTAGTATTATATACTCGGTACGCTTTACTTACAGCTGAATATCCCAACATTATTCCCTCATCGGATTTAGCATCAAAAGCGGTCAAGTACTTCTTGCCGTTATTGTGAACAAAGCATTTACTACCAAAAATTCGAAAATACCGTACATTTGGAATTTTGTCAAAATAGATTTCAAAAGGAGTTTTTGAAAACCGTTTAGTTACTAGAGATCGATTTTGTGTATAACAAGCAGTGTTGATAGCTTCAGCCCAAAACTTTTGAGCTATACCCGAATCAGCTATCATTGACCTTGCGGCTTCCTTGAGAGTTCGGTTTCTTCTCTCAGCCAGGCCGTTTTGTTGAGGAGTTCTGGCACTAGACAACTCGTGCCTAATACCGGAATCATCAAGAAAAGTAGTTAAATTGCTATTAATGAATTCAGTTCCTCTATCACTTCTAATTTTGTTTACTCGAATAGATTTTTCATTTTGTATTCTCAAAATCAGTTTAATCAAGTTTGAAGCAGCTTGATTTTTAGAAGCTAGAAAAGTAACCCAAGTAAATTTAGAATAATCATCAATAACTACCATAGTATAATGCATGCCTCCTAAGCTCGTTACTCTAACCGGACCGAACAAGTCCATATGCAGCAGTTCCAAACATCTTTCAGATTGATAATTTCCTTTACTTTTAAAAGATGATTTCACTTGTTTTCCCATTTGACATGCAGCACATACTTTATCTTTTGAAAATTTAACATTTGGAAAACCGTGAACCAGTTCCTTGGAACAAATAAAGTTAATCGTTTTGAAGTTCAAGTGGTTTAACCGTTTATGCCAAAGCCAGTTTGGATCATATCCGGCTATCATACACACAGGTTTTTCGAAATCTGTTTTCCAGTTTACTTTGTAAATGTTTCCTATCCGGTTACCGGTTAACAAGATTTCATTATTTTGATTCTTGACTAAGCATGAGTTTTTATGAAATTCAACCTTAAATCCCACATCACACATCTGACTTATGCTTAACAAATTAAAGCTCAGCTTTTCTACCAATAACACATTATTTATGGAAAGTTCACCATGGACAATCTTACCCTTGCCCACGGTTTTACCTTTTGAGTTATCCCCGAATGTGATGAGTGCTCCGGTTTCGTATTTGATGTCGGTTAGTAGCTCCTTGTTTCCGGTCATGTGCCTTGAGCATCCACTGTCCAAGTACCATTCAGAATTCTTCAACCGGTTGCTCCTCCTGACCTGCAGCAAATAATTATTTACAACTTTTTGGTACCCACATTTAGTTGGGTCCATGGTTGATTAGTCCCTTTGGGATCCAGACTTGAATTAGTCGGATCACTTTCCCGGTTATTGTTTTGATAATGTTTGGCTTAACTTCTTGGTCATTGCTCAAGAATGCCTTATGTGGTGATGGACTTCGTTGATGTCGGTTTTTATTATTTTTATTTGGTTTCCGGTTGGCTTTCTTTCTCTCAGGATGAAGCCATTTTTCAGATTCGTTGGGACCTACGTACTTAAGCGTTTCTTCCGGTTTTAGTTCATTTTCTGTTTGTGAACTTTTGACAAATTTTATGAACGGAAGATTATTTTTCGTTAGTTTCATCCCGTTAGATTGTTTTACTTCATTTTGTTTACTTGGATCATAACCGATACCATATCTACATTTCGGATGTCGTTTATAATTACACATTTGTTTTACTGCTTGACGTGATCTCTCCCACGCAGCAGTGACGTACATTGCTCGTTCATCAGTTTCCATTTCCGGTTGAACTGTCTTCTCATCATCCGAGAATAGTTCATCCGGTTCATGTGTTTTAATCTTATATGTTTCATTGTTTTCATCATTTATTTGTTCGTTTTTAGTTTCTACAGATGCTGGCATATACGCAGATATATTTCTGAACTCAGCAACCATTTGGTTGAGTGCAGAAATTAGATCTTCCTTAGTAAATTCATCAGAAGAGAAATCAAATACCTCTTCGTCGTTTGCCATGAAGCATGTTACTTTCTCATCACCATCTTCATTGTCGGAATATGCCCATTCACTTCCACCGTCTGATGCAATGAGAGCTTTTTGGATCTCCTTTCCTTCATCAGCACGTTGATCATCATTTCTTCGGTAGTCGTTTCGTTGGTTATTGTTGTTTCCCCGATAGTTGTTTCCTTGATACCGGTTGCCTTGATAATTATTCCCTTGATAATTTCCCTCCGGTTTTCTATCATCTCTTCTTGGTTTTCTACATTCCGACCTGAAATGTCCAAAACCATCACAGTTATAGCATCTTTTGTTTGATTTATCTACATAGTTATAATTAAAGTCATTGTTAGATGGTGGCTGGCTCTTCTTCATGAATTTTCCGAATTTCTGGGCTAGCATCGCCATCACATCATCGGTGATTTGATCGGTATTTTTGACTGGAGCCGGTGCGGTTGATACTGGAGCCGCCGGTTCCACCGATGTAACCAAAGCTCTTGTTGCGGTTGATGTAGATGTTTCATCTTCAATCCGAGAATTGATCTCGAATTCGTAGGCTTTCAAGTCCTCAAACACATCGTGCAACTTCATCTGCCCAAGGGTGTTGGATTCCCTCATCACCATGGTCTTGATATCCCACGTGCTTGGCAAGGATCTTAGAGCTTTGATTATCACTTCTCGGTTGTCATACTTCTTTCCGAGTGTCTGAAGCTCGCTTACTACGCTGGTGAACCGGTTGCTAAATTCTTTCATATTTTCTCCCGGTTTCATCCTTATATTCTCATACTTCTGCGTAGCCACCAAGATTTTATTTTCCTTGGTTCTTTCGTTTCCCTCGTGGATCTGGATGATCGTTTCCCAGGCTTCCTTTGCATTTTCGCACTCTGATATTTTGTTCAAAGTGTTGTTATCTATGGCTTTATAGATGTGCCTCATGCAATGGTTGTCCAGGTTGCTTCTTCTCCGATCTTCACTTATCCACTGGCTTTCCTCCTTGTTTATCTTGATCGGTCCTTCTTTCAGGACTCGGCTCATCTCATCATCTAATGTTATCAGATGTAGATACATCTGCTTCTTCCAACTGCTAAATGCTTCACTGTTTAGCATTGGCGGTTTATCGCTGTGAGTCATGCTTCCCACCATTTTGATTGCTTGAGTGCTGAGAACCTCGCTCTGATACCACTTGTTAGGATCGGGGACGCCCTTGGAGGACCGGGGTTGTTTTCCGGTTTAGGTAAGGGTGACCGCTTACAACACACACACTACTTGGTGATAGTCCGGTTAGAGACTAAAACCGTTCTCAGCACTGCACAGCCTGTCACAGACTCTTGAACCGGTGTTCAAGGGCGGAAGTGTCTATTTCAGGTTGAAGCAACGTTTGCGACTTTAGATGATGTTTAAGAAGGAGGATATTTAACGAGAGTGAGTGACCGGTTTTGGAAGTATGGTTGGTTTGCGGTTTACGGTAAGATAGCGGGAAATGAAAGCGAAATGAAAGAACACAAGACACGGAAATTTGTTTATGGATGTTCGGAGCAAACTCTCCTACGTCACCCCTTCTTCTCAGGTTATGAGAAGGATCTCCACTAACTCTTTAGAGTTACAATTACACTTCCGGTCGAGCCCAACTTCGCTACTCGCCGGTTTTACACCAAACTCACGCTTTGATGTAATATAACACAACACAATAATCACACACAAGGATTTCCGGTTTTAGGCAAACCGACTTTAGAATATAGAACTTTATCTCTCTAGAATTGAATGCTTTATGACTTTCACAATTTCAACTACTCAATTTCTCGTATTCACTGCTGCTTTTTAATGAAGACGTTTGATCTTCCTTTTATAGCTGAAAGTAGCTAACGGCTACTTTCTTCTCTCTCTTGCGGATTGGTTGATCATTAGCACGCCTATCTGCAGGAGGATTTCTTGCACGCTTCAACTTCCTCAACACCTGGCATTCATGCAGGTGACTCTGAGCAGATGATGACATAACCGATTTTCAGATTGATACACGTGTTGAACATCCGCTTCCGGTCGTCAGCATCGGATCACCAAGGCATCATTGCTTTCCTCCCATGCTTCTGATCGGATCCGATCTTCTTTTATCTTTTCGAGACACGTTTCCTCCGTCACAGTACGTCACTCTTGAGATTTGAATCTTCTGACTTTTGATCTGTACTTTCCGGTTTCTGTGTCTTTGTGCATTATGATCCGGTTGAAGTATATTCTTCTGTTCTTTGCTAACCGGTTGCTTGAGAAAGTGAAGCCGGTTCCTGTGATCATTTGTCTTGATCACTTGAAGCCGGTTTCTTTGATGTAATAGCAGCTGGTTATTGATGCACGATTTCCGGTTCCGGTTTGTTCAGTACCTGCACATGAAGTTTAATTTCTGTTTAGTTTGTCTGGCCGGTTCCAAAATTAATCTACTTAATTTTTCTATCAATTTCTCCCTTTTTGACTATTTAGAATAAATATTCAAAAATTGTAATGTGTGGCCGGTTTTAAGAAAATTAACTTACTTAATTTTTCTATCAGTTTTCTTTTCCTTTGTTGAACACTACATTATCATTAGCAAATTGGATTACTTCCCTAATCCAAATATAGTCAAATTTGTACATTTTCTAACATTAGCGTAATTACCTTAGTGTGTTAACTTCTGTCGTGGATTTAGTATATGGAACTATTTGCATATCGGAATCCTGATTCTGAGATGATAGAGTCAGATTTAGATTCGAACGAATTAAACTAAGAAAACGAAATAGACCCAAACATGCAACCATAAACACTTCTTACCATTTTCGCAGGAGCAGAATCTACTAACCGGAAGAGAAATGGATTCGTAGTCGAAAGGCCGGAGACGACAACGCTAGGTCAGATGGTAGAATAACCTGGGTGTATGACGGCCGGAGTCGGGCTTGAGATGTTTTACTTTGTAAAGTGCTCTGTTAGTGTGAATGTATTTTCATGAGGCCGTATCGGTTTTCACAAACATGAATAAGGAGTTTCTCATGAACTTCGTATGAGTAGAAGCGATATTCGCTCATGGAATGTGACATGCAATTCGGCATTATGAAAAGAAACGTACTGTAATAGGCGAGGATGTATTCGTGCAGAATTCCGCCTTGTACAAATAAATCTTCGCTTCGGACAAGTCTTTCTTGTTTCCCATTTTTTGAAAAAAAATTCACACAATGGGAACAACTATTTGCTTCTCAATGCGGAAGAAGCGAACAATTCTTCGATCAACAAATCTAACAGATCGTATCCAATCTAAAGGATTGACATTTGATTGGATGGTAGCGGTGGAAATGACTTGCCGTGGTCAAAAAGCCTGAGACTTTGTGACAGTTGAATTGACATGTCAAAAATTTTTTGGCGCTTCATTTTATTAATTTCATTTTTAATGGAGATGTGAATTAAATTTAAGTTCTTTTTCTTCAAATATAAATAACAATATATATATTTTACTTTTACACTAATGTAATAAATATAATGTTGGTTATGTATGAATAATTTAATATTTCATATAATGTTAATTATATTAAACGTAATTTAATTATTTATGACCGCAGGATTGAGCCTTTATTTCTATAAATTATTTGTTTCGATAATAATTGTACCAATATCAAACAGCACCTAATTTTTGTTTCTACCTTTTAATTAAAAAAATATAATTTATGAATGATGTTTCCTGTCTAAAATATTGAAGACTGGTCCGATTCGATGTGTAATGAATACTTTAAGATATGATATACCGTACGAAAACAAATCAGTAATGAATTATAAATAAAAATGAAATGTGATTTAAGGGATAAAAATTGAAAAATTGTTTGTAGCGAAGATTTATTCGCTGCGTGTCTTCACATACAAGCGTTGGTGTACTTACATCAGGGGTAAAGGGTCTTCTCATGTAAGGGTTGAGTGTTTCACATGTTCGTCATATTAGAATTCATTGAAGCGAAGATTTATTCGCTTCATATAAATTTCTCATAAATTGAAATTTTCATTAAGAACGGATATATGTTCACTAAAAATTGGAAAAAAAATGAATGTTAATTTTGGCATTTACATACAAGAATTAATTTTAAATTGGTCTGACGCTATAATTGAATTATATGAATTTCTTTAATTCATAATATTTTAAATGTAAATTATATTCGATATGATTTTGCTCATATAGAAATAATAGTATAAATAATAAAAATTTATACTTATTTCATAACATAATTTTATCTATATAGAAATAATATTTAATAAAATATAAATTTAATTATATTATCGCACCAATACTTTATGAATAATGAAATATGTAATATAATATCAATACTTTATTAAAATATAATATTTAATAATTTATGTGATGTGACAAGAAGACTGCACACTGTTCCGATTTGACATATCATCACAGGCTTAATACTTTTTCTGAATCCATAGATATGAAATAATTTCTTTATAGGTTTTTATACAAAAATACACTACTTTTTCAATGATGAAATCTAATTTATAAATGATGTGACAAAACAAAGGACTGCCCACTGTTGCGCCAAGACAGTTGAGCGAATATTTGTTCGTTGCATGTCATTTTTAATAATTTAATATAATATTCAATAAACGGAAATTTACAATACATTTAATTTAGGTCTTCACATACACGGGTCAGTGTCTTTCCATGACAGACAAGCGGGCATCTCATGGTGGTGTTCGGGGGTGTACACGGGGGACATGTGGAATACAATTCTGGCGAAGATTTCTTCGCTCTTGGATTTATTGCAGCTAACATCTCTTCGCTGTTCGAATCAATTTTTGTATATGTTACACTGAACTTCAAAATTCATGTTAATGTTGGTAATTTGTGGGATATTAAAATGTTTTCAAGCTTAATGTTTTCAATCAAAATATATTTTCATTCTTATTGTTATTGAAAATAATTTCCTTCACATAGCAATAATATGATATTGAATATAATTTTATAATTATTTTTGAAAATATTTTTATTAATGTGGAAATAATTTATTATTTAATATAATGTTAATGACAATATTGAATTATTTGTTTTATTTAATATAAGTGTTATTACTTTTTCGTTAATGAAATTACTTTTTCATGATGTGACCAAAGGTCTGCAAACTGTTCCGATTTGATATTTGATCACGGGAAATTTACTTTTTCTGAATCAACAGATCTAAATATTTTATGAAGAAAACAGATTTTCTGTTTGCTATAAATGTACGGGTTACATAAACAATCTTCGTCGGCAGCATGAAATATTTCGTGAGCGTTGTTGTTGTTGAGAGTGTGTGTTTTTTTAAGATAGTTTGTTGGGATGTATCATTTGGGAGATTCTCTGTGATGGAAAACTTGTACAATGAAGATCAACTCGTGGAAAACATCTTCAGTTACCACGAATGCTTGATGCCTCAAGTAGAAACTACCGATCAAATGAAGATCATTCGTGTCCACTGCTGGTGGGAAGCGCCAACTGTGGAAGATTCCCTGGGATGGAAAACATCTCAAGAGATAACTCAACACGTGTATGACCCCAATTATGCGTGAGAGAGCCGTTGTGGTCGCTTCAATGGAGATTCCTTGAAGCTGGAGATGCCGATGAATAGTGTTAAAATGTACAAATGTTTATGAAACGTAGAAATGTTTATGAAACTTGTAATCAAATTTTGTACGTCGAATTATAATGAATATTTGTTATTTATATTTTCATGCACATGTCATTAAACATTTATAAAATAGCGAATTTGTTAGAAATAATAAAGTATTATCATATCTACTCTTCTGGCTAAGTATACATTTCCCATAAGTCATATCATTGCCATAATTTTAAGGAAGCGAACAACCAATCGATGGATCATTATAAGGGGTTTACACTGATGTAATGTTTGTTATGTATGAATAATTTAATATTTCATATAATGTTAATTATATTAAATGTAAGTTTTTGATTTATGACCGTAGTATTCAGCATTTATTTCTATAAATTTTTGGTTTCGATATTATAGTGTACCAAGATCAAACAGCACCTAAACTTTTTAATTAAAAATATATAAATTATGAATGATGTTTCCTGTCTAAAATACTGAAGACTGGTCCGATTCGATGTGTAATGATTACTTGAAGATATGATATACCGTACGAAAATATTTCAGTAATCAATTATAAATAAAAATTAAATGTGATTAACGGATAGAAATTGAAAAATGGTTTGTAGCGAAGATTTATTCGCGGCGTGTATTTTCCTCCCACATTCATTCATCATTTTGGTCTTCACATACAAGCGTTGGTGTACTTACATCAGGTGTAAAGGGTCTTCTCATGTAAGGGTTGTGTGTTTCACATGTACGTCAACTTAGAATTCATTCAAGCGAAGATTTATTCGCTTCATATTAGTTGCTCATAATTGGCAATTTTCACTGAACACGAATATATGTTCGCTTCTTTTCATCTATAATTAGATGAATTCATGTGTTTAAAAATTGAAAAAAAACATAATTTGCAACTTTATTAAAATATAATATTTATTACTTTTTGTGATGTGACAACAATACTGCACACTGTTCCGATTTGACATGTCATGACAGGCTTAATACAGTAATCCATAGATATGAAATGATTTCTTTATAGGGTTTTATACGAAAACACACTTCTTTTTTCAATGATGAAATATAATTTCAATCATTCAACCATTCCTTGGATTTAATATACAAGCGAATACATTTTCCTTCAATGTGGTCGACCTCAAATATGAATATCAAGCGAATAGTATTTCGTTTCGTAACAATGTTGTGTTTAATATAGAAACTTACAGGCGAATGATTCTTCGTTTTCAAATTCATTAGAGTATGACATGAAAGTGTCAACAATAATATGTAACTTCAAAGATTGGATGCGACATCATCTTCGTTTTCAAGGGTTTTACAGGCGAAGAAATGTCCGTTCGATTTACTGATTAGATACTGTGTAAGGAAGCGAACAACCAATCGATGGATCAATCTAAGGGGTTTACATGAACACATCAGTTGTTTTACATTATACTTTGAATTGATCATGACATCCAAATTGCAATCAAAGAATCAAACATAACGACAATGATTCGATTTATATCACTCCAGAATAAACTAACTACATAATGTAAAATATAACTTCAGACTATAATCAAACATAACTTCATAATATTGTTGAATACACAAAAACATTCCATAATCCGTTTACATAAGTACTGCACAGATTAACCAACAATATAGCTGTTCAACAATACAAATGAAGCTCTAGTCTGATTCATGAGATGATGACTCGTCTGTCGGTCCTGTCAGCGACACGACCTCATGTTCGATGACGGGTGGAATGTATAGCTGAATGGCTTCGTTCACAGCATTGATCCATCGGTTGGGGATGAAAACCGTCAAAGAATTTTCAATTATTGATGCGTACTCTAAGTAAAGATGGTGAGGAGTAAGCATGAAGTCCTCCGGAGGATTGTGTCCATTTGAAGGTAGGGGATTCCGTAGGCCAAATTGTCTGTATATGACAGTTGTGCAGTAGGAGGTAGTTCCCTCAAGGCCCAACAAAATGATGAATGGAGAACCCCTCATCTCGTACATCATTTCAGTAAACAGATACCACGGAACAATGAACCTAATTGGGTGAATATCCGAAATAAAATTCGGAGGCACGAGTCCATTGACCCTTTGCACTTGTAGATTGGCAAAGGAAGTGTAGGGAATTGAAGGACGGGGCAACCAATGCAACTTGTCTAACAACCAGAGGTATAGAACCAAAGGTGATCCACGGTGAGAATAGTTGTTTTCCTCGGGAACAAATTCGTTAAGACCAAGTAATGTCTCAGCAAGTACCAGGCTAGCCAGGTTTGGGGCGTTTCCCATCAGTGCAGGAACTACCTGGAGGATCCTTTCCGAAGGCCGTCGTCCTGCAGCCGGACATAAAAAAAAATTAGCCAGAACCACAAGCATGATCAGTTTGCTTTGTGTGTGGTTGATGGTCCTCTCAGCTCCCTGGACACGCCAAATGTACTCGTCTATGTTTGTCATATTCAAAAATCCATGTTGGAGGGTAAACAAAAGAGCATCAAACATTGTACATCCATAGAAGCTGTCGCAAATGTGGACGGCCATATGAGGATCTTGATGGACAGGCAAAATCATGAGTGCAAGACTACCACACCTAAGGATTGAAGCAAAGTCCTCTATCGTCGGGCATATGTGCATTTCCCCAATAACAAAAGAACGAGAGTCCGTATTCCATCTGCTTTGCATGTGGGCCATCAGTCCGTCGTTAACGTTTATTCGTAATAGAGGAAGAATCTCATCTACATGATAGACACTAAAAGGGACAGGGTCATCGTTGATCAGACTTAAGTATCGCTCCAGCTGTTGCTGCGATAAAACCAGCATGTCTGGGTCCATCTCTACATCCATCTTATGAGTTTTACGCTAAATGACTGAAGGAAAGACAACGGTAGATAGAGATTTGGGAAGGAAATAGTCAAAACAGAGAGAGAGGTGAGAGTGAGAGTGTAGTGTGAGAGTGAGAGTGAGAGTGAGGGTATGAGAGTGATGATCTTGATACAGCAGTAGTTGAAGTAATAAATGAGTTTTCATTCTAGAATTGACATCAATACATACCACAGGTAGGGGCATTACATGTTGCGAGGATATCTTCGTTTATGAATTGGCAAACATATAGTGAAGAAGATATCTTCGTCTCGGATTTTAAAAATATGGATTGCACCAAAAAAGAATATAAGAAGATATCTTCGTTTAGGATTTTGAAAATTTATAGTTGCGAGGATATCTTCGTTTATGAATTTGAAAACATATAGTGAAGAACATATCTTCGTCTCAGATTTTAAAAATATGGATTGCACCAAAAAATAACATAAGAAGATATCTTCGTTTAGGATTTTGAAAATTTATAGTTAAGAGGATATCTTCGTTTATGAATTTAAAAACATATAGTGAAGAAGATATCTTCGTCTCGGATTTTCAAAATATGGATTGCACCAAAAATGAACATAAGAAGATATCTTCGTTTAGGAATTTCAAATTTTATAGTTAAGAACAGGGCCAACCCAAGACATAAGAATATAATTTCGTTTCAAATAAGGTCAGCATGTCAATATTACGGTTGCAAGTTTTTCAGTTTCATGATGTTGACAATATATCTTCGTTTAAGAATATTAAAACACACAGTTAAGAAAATATCCTCGTTTATGATTTTAAAAAAATCGGTACAAGAAGACACATCAAACATCAATACATTATAACTCCATACATTAACATCTGAATTGCAGTCCATACATTAAGATCTGAATTGCATTATAAGTTATAATTCACTATCAAACATCCATACATTAAAAAAATGTGAATTGACCTGTGTAAACATAAGAATTACTGTACAAGTATAATTCCGTATAAGACATACAAATCCCTAATATCTTGATCTAATTGCAGTCTTTAACTTGAACCTATTGACATTGTGCTCAGACATAAGAATTCTGTATAAATATTTTATCCTCAACGTACTCAAAGCTTCTTCGGCCTTCAAAAGAACAAGAGAAAGTATAAGAACATCTAAAATTGTTCAATGTCATCTACTAAAATATGGTATAACACTTACATTATTTTCGTTGATGTCAATAGACCAATTCTTCGTCGTTCCTCTATATGTTTCCATATGTCTCATTAAATATACACCACAGTCTGTCTTGTTTGTTTTGTCTTGCCAGTCCAGCTTTGGGGCCGTTATCCTGTATTTTTTAACCTTGGCAGCCATTCTTTCCATGCCTTGACTTAACAAGAATTTCACAAAACAATCGAGTTGTTTACTCAAAGTGACATACTTGTCCATAATTTTCATTCCATGAGGACGGCCGGAGTTGTCTAGTACAACGATTTTGGAGTCCTTAATATTCACACAAACAAGGAAGAAATGTCGGGAAAAGACAACGGGTAGGAATATCTGCAAAAAGAACACAAACATTTATTACTTTATTGCATATTCTTTACTTGGAATTGAGGGATATGTACAGACCACGTCAGCGAAGATGAGGTCTTCTTTTGTGACTTGGTAGTTTCTCATGTCTTCTTCAATGGATTGGGAAAATAAGGTGGCATCATGCTGCATATTAACCTGCAAAATAGGGGCAGAGCATCAAAGTCATGAACATTGAAGGATACATAGCAAAAAAAAGAGATGCACTTACATGTGAACATGATGAGAAACAAATTATTCTTGGTTCATGCCTTGGCAACCTACGGCATTTGAAGTGCACAATTATGGACCAAGCGTCAATCACTTCGCTCGAAATTTCGTGACCCATTTTCATTGAACGAAGTAATTGACGGGTGATATTACCTGGTGCACCTTCGTACAGAACGTCACTGCAAAATACATTCATTTAGAAGACCATAACTAACTAATTTCATTTTTCAAATTTCTAAAACAATGCGAACTAACTTACAATGGAGGCAGGTCTTCATCAAACACAAAATCGGCTAATCTCTGTTCCTTGTTGGTTATTTTGTGGTCCAACATATCCGCAACCTGTTGCATGTAAGGGGATCGAAGGTGCACAGGAATTTTTGAGATCTTCCTCTTAGGATATTCTTTAATGTTGATGCGTCCCCCCCCCCATCACCTTCATCTTCATCTTCAAAAGATTCAACGGCCTTAGAAGCCTCAACCTGTTGCTTGCCTTCACCCTGATCACTTAGTGCAACAGACTGAGCTTGGGGTTCCTCAACATTTTCCTTCCCTGCACCATGATCATTTGGTTCAAAATGCTGAGATTTGGGTTCCTCAACCTGTTGCTTGCCTTCACCCTGATCACTTGGTGCAACAGACTGAGCTTGGGGTTCCTCAACATTTTCCTTCCCTGCCCCCTGATCATTTGGTTCAACATGCGGAGATTTTGGTTCATCAACCTATTCCTTCCCTTCACCCTGATCATCGTCTTCAACAGTGGTTGTCTGCACTTTGTGTGCCCCATCCGGTTCCTTCCCTTCACCCTCATGATCAGTTGGTTCAACACTGGGTGAGTCATCTTTGTTGGGCAGAAAGGAATCCTCATGTTCGTCCTGCTGAGGAGGGGGTGACTTGGCTTGACTGTGCTGAAATACAGCCTCTACATCTTCCCGTTCAAGAAGGAGTGATTCATCTTCAATGTCCTCACCTACATCCTCAACAGATTTCAGTTGAACAGGGGGTGACGGAGCTTCATTGGGCAGAACGGCAACATCGAGATCATTCTGTTCAACGTGATCTGATGGATTTTCTTGATTTGACATCACTGCATCCTCAAAATCATTCAGTTCAGCCAGTGCTGGTGGATTGTCTGCATGGTCCTCCACTGCAGTCTCACATGTGTAATCAACCCAGGGACTATTGACTTTCAAGCCCGCACACTGTAAAGTGTCCCCAAGTGCCTCCCTTGTAGGATCTTCCACACCTACATGAACCGCACCATCGTTCACCACCTTCAAGTGTTTCATGAACCCTTCAGACTCTCTGAGGTTCAGGAAACCGGCCTCAAAAAAGGGCTTCGGATCGATGTTGCGTTTCTCCAACTCCACTGATAGGTAGTTCAGCTGTTGGGCTGTATCTTTAAAAGTTTGCAGGATTTTGGATGTCAACATCTGTACATTATGAAAAACAGATTTCATTAATCTTGAAAACAGGATAATAAAGAACAATGGGAGTCAATTTATTGTTTCCACATACCTCATTATCGTCTTCTTTTACTTCAACCGAGTCAACTGGATTCTTGGGTTGTTTAACTGCTAGGCGCGCCCTTGCCCTGCCCATCCCAAAACCATCGGCACGAACTTCTAAGTTGGTAAACTCTAACACGGTGACGTCATCCCAACAGGAGATTATTGGAAATTTTCTTTCGTAGGGGATACGTTCACCTTCCACAAAAACACCATCTAGGTAGCAAATCTGGAGTAAAGGAGTGGGAAACATGTTAGAAAATATTACATATCTATAAATCATATATAAGAGAGGCAACAATACTTACCGATAAAAGGGTTATAGGTCCATCGAAATATGGATTTTTATCTTTACTTGCTTTTTCTTTCAAACTTCTTACACTGTCAACCAATCGTTGTAGTGTAAAGTGGCACCAGTTCAGTTCCTTTATGTTATCAACCTCCATTAAGGATTTGAGAATTTTGAACCTGAAATGAAAAAAATACATTTGTCAGTATTCACAAATACAATTAGATATATAATAGGTTTGAATACATGTTTACCTGACTTGTGAATTTTGAACTGGACATAAAAAACTTGAGACAACAAAGACAACGAAGTCTATTTTAAAATCGTTGTCTGCACTTGTGTTACTTAATATCTTGGGGATCATAGAAAGTGTTTCGGGAGCTTTTGAGTCTTCCCCGGTCCATCTGGTCTTCCAATCCCTCAAGAAATTAAAATAATCAGGGTCCTTAGTCTTGTCCAACCCAACGGACTCGACTACGTTCATTGCCCCTCTAGGGAGGTTCATCACGAGCTGTACGAGATCTTCATCGATACGGATCTCATCACCGTTGGACAATACCAGAGAACTCTTATCCGGGTCAAAACATTGGATTACGTGTCTGGAAAAATGAGCCAGGCACTTGGAGACGCCCATTGTAAGAAGAGAACCAAACCCGATTTCCTTCACGGCTTCCCTCTGTTCTACGCTCAATTTAGGAATGAGTTGAGCGAGGCCATGAGGTGATGATCTGGTTAGAAATGTCAGTTTACGTTTCTTGATGGTTTTGGTTTTTTGGGGAGATGGGGGAAACTCTTCATCGAATGGGGTAGTAGACGGAGAAATATTAGTGGTTTCTGGGGGTGGTTCTGGTAACTCTTCATCGACTGTTGGAGTGGAGGTAGGAATAACATTGGGTTTTTTTTAGGGGGAAAAGGTGGTGGTAAAATCTCATCAGTACCTGCAGCAACATCAGTAGCTTCGACAGCAACTGTGGAAACTGATTCAGCAGTCGATGACGACTTAGTATTCGTCTTCGGATTTCTCTTCCTCTTCCTTTCATATGTAAAGGTATTAAACCTCGAAGTCATTAATTTTGGTGGGATAGCATAAATCAGTATTATACGAAATAAATTGAATAAACATGTGTAAAATTAGTATAAACACAATAAGATTAACATACCTCTCTGGTTTATTGCTGGGATTGACGTTGGATGCCGGAGTGGGGGCAGTTTCGTTTTCGTTTATGCTCCTACAAACTTGCAAGACGACCTCTCGGGAGTCGATAGGATGATCCACTTCCATGTTGTTGCCTTGGTTACCCGACATGTTCAGAAGAAATCCTTGTAGTATAAACGAAATATCTAGGGTTTCGACGTTCAGTGTTTGGATTATTGCCGGGAGATAGAGAGAGAAGAATATGAACAGTTGCTTATGAAAATGAAATTGAGGGAGAGTCGGCTTGTAGCGGGAAATTGAAATTATATCAACTAGTCATGGAAGCGAATAAATATTCGTTCGATATCGTAACTTCTTGAAAAAATAATAAAAATAAATTGAAAATAAAAACTATTCATCGAAGCGAAGATTTATTCGCGGAATGTAAATGCACGGGTAAGTGAATTTACATGACAGGCAAGTTGGCTTCTCATTGGAGGGGAGGTGGTTTTACATGAACGTCAGGCTAATAATATTTGAAAAGAAGAAATCTTCGCTTTCAATCGTCTACTCGAAAAACAAAATTAAAGCGAATATTTGGTCGTTTACTGATTGTCATTTCAAATTAATTGAATTAACATTTATTAATAAACGGAAATATAAAATTAATAAAAATAAAATAGCCAAGGAATTGAGGCGAAGATTTGTTCGGTTGTTGCATGTCATCTTCAATTAATTGAATTAATATTTAATAAATGGAAATATAAAATCCATGTCATTTTGGTCTTCACATAGACGGGTAATTGTCTTTCCATGGCAGGCAGGCGGTCTTCTCATGGGTGGGTTGGAGGGTTTACATGAGGTTTTAATTAAAATTAATTGAACCGAATATATTTTCGCTCCTGAGTGTCTGAAGGCCAAAAAAATTAAATGAAAAAAAAAAAGATTGAATTAATTGAAGCGAATATTATATCGCTGCATTCGATTTTCAATAATTAAATTAATATTTAATAAACGTAAATATAATATCCCTGTCATTTTGGTCTTTACATAGATGTGTAAGTGTATTTTCATGAACGGCAGGCGGTCTTCTCATGGGTGGGTATGGGGGGTTAACATGAGGGTCATTGCAACGGGCGTGTAGATCTTCGCTCCCATCGCATCTCACCCTTCCCTCTGACACGGTGCCCGGAGCGAAGATATCTTATCTGTTTATCATATGGATATTATATAATTTCCTGGCGTTAACAGGCGCTGCCGTTAACGGCGTCTGGTGTGAACCCGGGCCGAAACCCGGATTCCAGATTCTCCCTCCCTCCGTCTCCTCCCCAGATTGATTTATTATTAAAATAATAATGCTGCAATCTGATTGGTCCGCCACAGGGGAACACGGCAATCGGTAGCAGAAGATCTGAACTGCTTAAACTCACCCTACAAATATATATAGGATATGTTATTTGTACTTTGATTTTGGAATTTTATGTTTCAAATTTTTTTTTTTTTTTTTTTTTTTTTTGCATGTGTGATGTTTTGAAATTTTGAAAAGTTATGTTTGTTTGATATTTTTATTTTGAAAATAAATTTGGTTTGAGTTTGAGCTCGAGCTAGAGTTTGAGTTTGAAAATTTAATTTTAGTTTAAACTTTTCGAGTCGAGGCGAGCTTGTAGATAAATAGTCGATGCGAGATCGAGCTCAAATTTATAAACTCGTTCAAGCTCGAGTTCGATTTGAGCTAATAAATACTAAATTGAGTCGAGTTCGGGCTCAAACTGGTTTAAGCTTGGCTCGACTCATTTGAAGCCCTAGTAGCCCTAGTCCTATGTATGGAAGGTCTGGGTAAGTCCACAAACCCTCCCTTAAGCTAGGGCCTTATAAGGGTGATCAAATAATTAAATTCAATATATTTATTCGATCCATATTAAATCTAAATTATATTAATTTAATTTGTAATTAAATCTCTATTAATAATACTGATTACATGGTTGATTGGATTAAGTATAGTTTGGATAATCTAATTTAATTTTTACTTATTTAATTATTTAATAAGTTTATTTATTTTATTTTTATTTTGCTTGTTTTATATATATATATATATATATATATATATATATATATATATATATATATATATATATATATATATATATATATATATAATTGTCTAAATGATGCAAGAAGAAATAATATATTTTAAAAACATATTGATTGCCTAAATGTTAGGTAAAGTAATAATATATTGTGGTGAAATAATTAAAAAATATATAAATTATATCTTATTTTGATAAAATATGTTTTTAATCTAATCCGATTTAATCTAATCCGAAATATCGAATTCGAATTAATATTTCGAATTAATGCTCAGTCCTATTCAGGGCAGTCTATTTAATAAAAAACAGTTAAATTTATTAATTAAAATAAAATAAAAAATTAGTTAAATTTATTAAGTTTTTTAACTTTTGTGTAGTATAGTAATTTAGGATAAAAAATAAGATTTTTTTATTTAATTATAAATTTAAATCTTAATTATTATTTTTTTTTACTTTTCCACATTTTTCTATATGGATAGGGTTAGAGAAGCTCAATTCCCGAGGCTGGGACTAGTCTATGCAATAACATATAATTCTTTACACTTTTGTCTATCTTGAATATGTTATTAGGCATATGTGTTGTTATCTGTCCCACAAAAATTTGATGTCTTTTTTCTAAATCGAATTCATTTTTATTTATCTCATATATAACTTTGAATTTAATAAATGTCAATAAATTAATTATAGTTTTTTTAAAAGGTCCATGTATATTAAAAATAAAAAAAATCGTTTAAGCACAACAACAAATCATAACATAAAAAGAAAAAAAATGAAAAAACGGTACTTAATAAATTATCGAGCTCGTAAATTCTAGAGAATAATAATTAACTCTCCAATAGACTCTACTGACTTTCTTAAATAAATCTCAGAAAGCGTCATAATAATAGTATTATAATTGATACGCATCGGACAACTACGATCACTTAAAGTTCGAAGATTTATCTCCAACCAAATAGTCGACCAAAAAATAATTAGGATGGTAACCCAAATATGTAGGCATGTCATATCAACCGCATCAATCCAAACTTCTCAATAACTACCCAAAGACTTGGACTTCACCCAATTAATCTCAATAATACTCCACAAAAGACTCAAAATACTAGTCACCCATCGACAATGCAAAGTAAGTGAGTTGTCGATTCTACAATTTCGTGACACATAATACAACGACTAATCATAATACAACATTTTTTCATGCACATATCATTCGTTAGAATTCCACCATGAATAACGTTTTATCCAAAGAACAAGATCTTTGATGGAATTTTTGACTCCCAAAGTTTCCCCAACAAAAAATATATGGAATCATCTTAGTGAATATAACTTGTAGCAATGCCCTACATGGAAACTATCCATACCTTGTCAACGCACAATGTCTTATTCAGACGGGGACAATTGTTTGTGTCCTACCAAAAAGTAAAATTCTATTATGGGATGAAGTCTATATAATGTTTAATCTCATTCTATATCTAATTCGGATAGAGAAACCACTAGATCGAGGATAAAAAATGTCCTTAACTGTGACATTTCTACATATAATAATGTAAGCAAGATCATGATACGTTGTAACTAGACTTTTGACACTACACCAAATGTCATCTCAAAATCTAATCGAAGAACCATCCACCACAATGAATATAGATTACTCACGAAACTTTTCTATAGAGAATAAATTTCCCTCTAAATGCTACACCCCGTTGGATAATTAGACATTTTGGTGAACAACCAGACCAATCATTACCATACTTATATCTGATTATCGATGCACAAGACTATTCAACTCCGTTGCAAATCTACTATATTATTTTGATAGAAGAGTCTTTTTAAAAGAAATAAGATCTTGAATATCTAGACCTCCTTGATCTTTAAAATATTTAACCTTATCTCAACTAACTAGATGAAAAAACTAAGTTAGAAGATCCCTATAGAAATCTACATATTATTATCTTCATTTTCAGTGCCACACTCTTAGGGAGAATGAATAACGACATCATATATGTGGCATAAATGACAACACACTCTTAATGAGGATTAGCCGACCCACTTTCAAGATTATTTTACTTTTTCATCTAGACAGTTTACATTCCATTTTAGTGATAATTGGGTTCCAAGGGATCTTGGATATTAATTAGCACTTAATGGTATACCAAAATATGTTGACGGAAGACCACAAATTCTGAACCCCAACACATTTTCCAACCTCATCCTTTTCTGATCAAAACCGAATTTGAAAAAAAGATGTATGACTTATTAAGATTAACTCGAAGACCAGAACATGCACCGAATAACCATAAAATATCCCAAAGGTGTTTAAAATTTTTATAGGTAGCCTAAATCATGCAGAGCGTGTCATCAGCGAAAAACTAATGTGATAAGGCAAAAAGATATATTCTTGACCCACAACTCACTCCACGGGTGAGTCTCGAGTTTTTTATGAAAGCCATCATTTTTATAGAGCTTCAATAACAATGATAAACAAAAAAGAAAAGAGTGGATCACCATATCTAATCCCTTTAGAGCTCTTAAAAAATCTCTGAGAACTCCCATTAACAATGAAAAAAACTTATATCAAGAGGAAAAATCTAATCAATCCAATCTATTTCGCACCCATTCTCATTTTGTCCATTACATCAAACAAAAACTCCAATTTACATGATCATAAACTTTTCCAATGTCTAACTTGATAAAAACACATTTTCCACCTATTGAATTATTTGAGTCAATGCACTCATTGACTATTAATACGACATCATATATTAAACGACATTTGATGAACGCCATCTGATTACTAGATATGACAATCTCTAACTCCCTCCCTAGCCTGTTGGCTAAATATTTTGCGAAAATCTTATAGAATGAAGAAACGAGACTAATATGCTTAAAATTCGTTACATCAATAGTTCCTAGAGCTTTACAAATGAGACATATCAAAATAGAGTTTCAACTCTTATCAAATGATGAAAATCCATAAAAAAAATCAATTACTTCCATAATTTCAGTCTTAATGAAATATATCGCCTTCATAAAAAAATTTCCATTCCCAACGCTTTATCACTACCATATCCCTTAATGACCTCCTCAACCTTCTTCAATGTAAAACGAGCCTCCAACAAATCTTTTTACGTTGTACTAATTGAATCAAAAGTTATATCATTTAATTTAGGCCTAACCTTAAATGACTACTTAAACAAACTCTTATAGAATATGATAATACTCGTAGAGATTTTAGGTTCACTATCCATGAACTTCCCCCTCGATCGAGATCAAATTAATCAAATTATTTCTTGCTTGCTCGTTAGAGATCCCATAGAAAAACTTGGTATTTCTATCTCCAATCTTAACCATGTAGCTCTACTTCACTAGCGTGCCCCAATTTATTCCTCCTTGCACATATCAAGTAACTTGCTAACAATGTGAATCCGAGAACTAACCTCATCAGCAAAGAGTTCACAAATCTCATCATCCCCGTCGATGAAATTTATTTCTTTACACAAGTCATTTATTTTAGCACAAATTAAAGCACAATATCCCATGGACAAACTTTTGAGAAGTTTGCACAGATTCTTTAAATTCACAAAGAGATTACCCGACGAAGAACCGACCGATGTATGATTCACCCACCATGATTGCACACGCAGTATAAAGTCTTCTTTGATCAACCATATATTTTCGAATCTAAATGGTTGACATGTTCTCTCCATCTTTCGGCGTTCCATCAAGGTTGGTCGATGATCTAAACAACTCCATGGAAGGACCTTTTGAAATATATTAGAAAATCCTCGAAAGATTGATTCACTCAAAGAAATATGTCGATACAAGAATGAACGTGACCCTCATTCCTGCCATAGTTAATAAACTCTTATCCCTTGTCATTATTTCTCCTAAAGGTGAATTGACCACCTACCAAAGACAAATTAATAAGTTCAAGTTTTTCAATTTCTCTGAAAACTCGCACATTAGGCTATTATGCCTATGAACCCTTTTCTTTCAGACGAAATCTAACTTCGTTCATGTCAGCCGTAAAAATAATTGGTAAGTCGTCACGTTCTTCATCTCATTAAAGAACTCTATTTTAAATTGTGAAAGAACCGGTTCATAGACCGCATAAATTACCCATCAGAAATTATTTTCTTGATTTCTTAATTGAACGTTAATCGAATATCTACCCAAATTAACATCCATTTTCTCATGCATGTCTTCATTCCATGCAACAAGAATTACACCTGACGCCCCTATATAATCAAGAGCTTCCCAACTACACAATCGTCAATTACATAAATCCATAACGATCCACTAAAACATTATATGCTACAACTAAGGATTCTCATTAGTGACTTAATGATACATCTCTTCACACCATCATTTAACCCATAAACGTTTCAAGTAATAATTTTTCCAATCATTGATAAAATCTAGTCAAAATAACTTTTTATCGACTTCGAGACATGCTTTCCTACTTGTATATAACCCTGCGGTATATCATTTAGTTTCTTCGGCTGACAATGTTGGTAGTTTTCGATGAAGAAGGACTTCATAATAAATTAATTATAGTTAAATTCATTATTCTAAACAATATTTTGTAATTGTAATATAGTATTTTTTTTTTCAAAATAGAATATCAGTTGTTGATGTGTCTGGAATGGAACAAATTGGTATTATGTGTAATTGTTGAATAGTTGAACTACCTATCAATAAAATATATAGACAGAACTAGAGATTAAGAGGAAAATGGGTAAAATGTAAAAAAAAATCTAAAAAAATAGGGAAATGTGTAAAACAAATTATGATTCGAGTGAGTATCTATCTATATGATCACAAATCAAATATATGATATAATTTATACCTTAATCTACAATAATAACAAAACAACCTAATATTTAGAATAAATAAATAACTTAGGCCTCGTTCGGATTCAAATTTTTTTAAAAACTTAGAGGGAGAAAATAAATAATGATGGATGATGATTTTAAGGAGATGATAATTATTTTTGTAAAAAGACTTAAAGAGTATTGATATATATAAATAAAATAAAAAATAATAATTTAAAATAGAAGGTATTTTGATTAATGAAATGAGTAATGTGATTGTTGAGAAATAATTAATTTAAAAATTAATTTTAATTTGGTTTTTTAAAAACCCAAAAAGAACCATCCCTTAATTTTTTTAAAAATTTAATTTCAAGATACTTTGTTTTTTCAGTTATATGCATATGCATATATATTGATAGACAAATAATAATTTTGTTTCCTTTTTTAGAATTAATTTCCAAGCAACCAATGATCCATCACATCAAATATTATTTTCAAAGCAACAAATGATCCATCCACATCAACAATGTGTGTTTAAGATTGATGCTTTTAACTTAGTCATGAATCAAGATACCTAGGACAAATTCTAATCCTATAACGTGTGTATTTTAAACACTTGAATTAAATATACTTATTTTTCATTTGCCAACTGGAAACAATCTCATTATTAATCGGTATTGTTTGCTTTTGTAGACTGGAATAAATCTAGTCAACATTTCTAGTTTTCAACCGGTTAGTTCAATCAGAAATAATCTTATCTAATCTTTAATTAGATTCGAATTAAAATTATTTTGATTTAAACGGGTTATAACTGTGAAAGAAAGTATTAGCCAACCAAATTTAATTTCGAGTCAATTTTTTTTAATTGTAATAAAAATAGGTCAAAGTTAAATTACAATAATTATCTTGATACAAAAGAAGAAAACCCCTCCCTAATACAATATATATCTATATATATAATGATGCTTAATTTTTAAAGTGTCCGGATTGCCGGGTCGAGAGCTGTGGTTAATTTGGATATATGTGAGAGTAAATGGATATTTGGGTCGGATTGTGGGTTGACCCGCCCATAAACTTAAAACGGTTAAAAATAAAATTAAAAATGCTATAGGTATGGTTCGAACTTGCAACCTAACAAAATAAGTACAACCTTTTAACCAACTAGGCTAATAACACTTTATATTTTAAATTTAACCCAAAATTCGATAAACGCGTGACATTTTAACAATATAAGTTCAACTTTTTAACTAACTAATCTATATATATAATGATGCTTAATTTTTAAAGTGTCCGGATTGCTGGGTCGAGAGCTGTAGTTAATTTGGATATATGTGAGAGTAAATGGATACTTGGGTCGTATTGTTAGTTGACCATTCCATAAAAATTTTACCGTAATATTTTTTTCACGGTTTTTTATATTATTACTCGTGCAAATGCACGGGAGACATGCTATTTCTTTAATAGCTAGTTTGATTGTGATTGTCCACTTAAATAAGTTGTAATTTTGTAATAAGTTATTACAAATAAATAAAATCAAACATACTTAAAGGTTTAACAAATAAGTTGAATAATATGGAGTAAATAAGAAGAATAATATTAACCGATTAAACGTATCAAACACCCCTAAAATTGACAATTCAAATAAGATTAATGTTATGAAATGTTTATCAAATAAATTGGAATGAAAAAGTATTACTCTTCAACTTGTAAATATAATTATTCTTACTCTTTGGTGACCGGCAAATTTAAACTTCCATTTTGATAATATATAGACATTAAAACATTTTGTACCATAAGATGTTGTACAAGATTTTAATTATTTTCCTGTTTTTTTTTTTTACAATCAAAGGTTCAAGAATTGCCATCATTTAAACATCAATTGTACTAATCAACTCATGAAAAAGGTGAAACATCAAACGGGAATATTGCTCCCCATACATATAGAGAGCTCCAAGATAAAAAAAAAAAAAAAAAACTGGCTTTGGGTCCCCATGTTTGATGTAGATGGGTGTCAATGTGAAGGTAAAATATGGAGTGTTATTCAAAGTAAATCAATGAATTTGAATAATAATAGAGAAAATAATATTAGGGTTTCGGAGAGATTGGGAAAAAATATTTTATTTTGACTTTTACACAATATAAAAATGTAAATAATTTGTTAATTCCGCAATATCTATAGGCGATACTGCCATCTGATTGAGCGGAACTAGAAAAAAGATAAAGAAATGGAAATGAGATAAATATGCGAGATGAGCGTTAGAAAAGCACAACGAAAATAAAGAATGACACATAATCAATACGTCTTATGAAATTATCTGAGACATGACTTGGCGTTGACAAAGGAATAATTTAAAAATAAAAATAAAAAAAAGTTTAAGATCAAATCTAGAGAATTTCTAGATTTGACAATGGAACAAAAATTGAATTACAGACAACCAACAACAATCAATTAGCGTCTATAGCGTTTTTACCTTAATTCTATTTATGACTTTCTCAAACGAAATATCTCATATCTGGTAGAATTTTCTATTTCTCTTCAGGATTGAATAAGTGCATTTACATCTAAAGTTATATCTCCCCAAATATCTTCAGCAGTTTTACTTTTTTCACTGTGAGTTCTTGAATTTCTTTTTTTCCAGATATTGTAGATTACTACTTCAAAGTAACATTTCAGCATACTTACATAGAATGATATTCTTTTTACTTTATTCTTCATCTACTCTTAGATTTTTTCCCATGTTCTTGCAAAGTTTATGATGTTCATGTTTGCAGCATACCTCCTCTGGATTTGTATTACAAAAGAGCATTCCCCAAATAAATAGTTTATGCTTTTCTCAACTCTCAAACATAGGACACAATTGATATTAGGAATGTTTATGTATTTTTGAATTATGTCTTTTATTGTCAACATTTTCTTGTATACCAGCCAGAGAATAAAATTGTGACGAAAAATAATCTTTAGAGACCATACCACATTATGAAAATCTACCTCCTGCCCTCTTGTTCTAATAATTTCTCATGCATTTCCTGTAGTGAACTTCTTGTTGCTTTCTGTTTTTCAGTATTTTTCATCATTTCTTTCATTGCGTTGCTTCTGCGTCATTAGGTTTATGATTCTATCACCTTCTGAAATACGCCTCATAAGTGAATCACATTAACTTTTAGACGTCTCTAAATGATCACTTGATGTATTCTCTTCTAACTCTGCATTCTTGCATTTCTTCTTTGAATATAATGGGAAATATATCCAGCCAAGGATCTTGCCAAAATAGTACCCCTCTTCCATTTACAATTGTGGTTTGCACCATTTGACAAGTATGTTTTCTTATTTTTAGGATCTTCTTCAATGACCATGCCATTCTTTTATTGATGTTTTGTGTCCAGATACTCTGCTCTCTTTCATAAATCTTGTATGCACTCATTTGACCCACAAGGAGTCTGCTTTCTGCTCCAACTCCCATAAGCTCCTAATGGTGAGGGCTTTGTTCCATTCAACACAACTTTTTATTCCTAGTCTGCCTTCTTCTATGGGAGTGCAATCATCCTCTCATTTGACTTTTTTGTCTCCTCTGCCTTGTTATCCCCAAATGTAATCTCTCATGATTCTATCGAGTTCAACAATTACTTTTTTTAGGATGACTATCTGTTGTGCCAAATAGCCAATAATTCCAAAGATGACTCTTTTAACGAGTTCAATTTTACCTACATAAGACAGTTTTTTCGTAGCCAACCCAAGACAGAATCTATATCCTATTCTACAAGTTCTCTGAAGTGATTATATAAGAGTTATTTTGATGACAAGGGTACTCCAAGGTATTTCACTGGTAGTTCAACTTCCTTGATTCCCATAATATTGAATATGTTTTCATTCCTTTCTTCATTAACCCCTCCATAAAAGCCTGATTTTTGTCATCATTGATGTATAAACCTGTAATACTCGAAAAGATTGTTATAGCTTCTTTGATTATACTAACCGATTCAACATCCGCATAAGCCACAAAAAATAGATCATCTATAAAAATATATTGGATTATTTAGACCATTGATTTAAATCAATATATTCCACATCAAACGAACCTCTTTGTAATTGGAGAATGCATCAATAACATGTGTATTTTAGATACTTGAATTAAATATACCTATTTTTCATTTGCCAACTAGAAACAATCTCATTTAAAGTATTGGTTTAAATTTTGTTTGATTTCTTGATTAACTATATAGTTTAATTATAATTTTTTTTTAAATATTTTGTTGGCATACGTGTACAAACGTATTGACTATAGTTTTCTTTTAGTTCGTTGTTTGGTGATAATCGGTAAAGGGCTTTCGCGCTTCATCCTTCGTATCCGTTTTAAAAACGGTCTCTACGTATAAAATTGGCTTTTAAAAATCGGTTGTATAACGTTTGAGTTTAACCAATTATTTTTCCGGTTCTAAGCATGCGTAAAGTATGTGCGTTATTTAAAATATTGAAACAACAATATTTAAATGCTGATACATGTTGCTAATGATTGCTTAGGGAGGAAATACCTAAAGAATATCAGTCATTTTTAAAGGCATTAGAGTTTTGAAATAAACACCAAATGAGCCTTTATCGAAGTACTTTTGTGAAAATATTCCAAAAATATTTTAAAAACATTTTCTAATTTTTTGGGATTTTTAGAAAATGATTTGGAGTTTCAAAATTACAAAAATAATCTTGGATTTTAAAAAGTGGAACCAATTATGCCTTAAGACCAAAATATTATGCCTTAGGTTCGTTTTTATCGGTCGGGGTCAACAAACCCTCGGTCTGGAGGCTAAGGACTCTCGGTCCTTGGCTGATCTTACCGGTCTAGGTGTATAAACTCATTGGTCTTGGGTTAGTCTAAAGTTAAGTCCCTCGGTCGAGGTGTATAAACCTCTCGGTCCTGGGTTCAAAAACTCTCGGTTCCAAGCTTGGGATTCTCGGTCCTAAGGTGAGACCTCTTGGTCTTAGAGTTTGAGATTTTCGGTCCCAAGGTTAGACCTCTTGGTCCTAAGGTTTGGGAGTCTCGGTCCCAGGTTGGACCTCTAGGTCCTAGGTTAGACGTCCGGTCCTGAATGGAAATCATCGGCCCTAGGTCTCGGTCCTAGCTCAAGAACATCGGTCGGACCTCTCGGTCTTGTTGAAATTCTTGGTCTTAGGTCTCGGTTTTAGGTTCAAATTTATCGGTACTAGGTGTTGGTCTAGTCCGAGGATCCTTGGTCGGACCTCTCAGTCTTAGGCTAACAAGCCTTGGTCCTTAAAAACACAAAAGTGCAGGTTTTTAAATTATTTTTTTAGCTCTGATTTTTTTATCTAAGAGCTTGGGTAGCTTCACAAAGGTCCCATAAACATGTTGATCATCATCTTAATGTATCAATCGATCTGGATGATGATCAGATTGTTCAAAACAGTTTGCGATAAAAAAAATTGGGTTTTTTATTTTGAAGTTAATTTGAAGTGTAAGGAGTTATCTAATAGCTTCCTTATATTACATATACTTGATTGGTACCAAAACAAGAACACAAGATGCTTGTTTAAAAAAATAAAGAACCCAAATTTTTTAATTATTTTGAAAATTTTGATTTGATCAAACATGATCAGGATGGATCAAACATTATCCAAACAGTTGCACAACATCGTTACAATCATGTTGAAAAACTTTTTGGGTTGTGATTCAATAGAATTAACCCAAGAACAACAAACCCGTTTTTTATATTTATTTTGAAAATTCAAATTTGGGTTTTTGTTATTTAGATCAATTGATCGGTTTCATCTTATTCAGATAGTTTCTAAATGATCATAGGATCAATTTCCATCCATAAAACATCATAAACAGCAAACATACAAACTTATGCAATTTAAAATATAAAAATTTCATATTTAAATTGTGAATATGAATTAGAATGTGATTGGAACCTTACCAAGGATTGGAGAATACTCTTTTATCCTTAGGAAAACTTTTGGGATGATTAGATTCAAGGTTTAAGGCTTCAAACGGATTTCGAAAAATCTAGAAGCTTTGAACTTAAATGACGGATTTTCTGTAAATCGCGATTTGAGAGTGGAGATTGGATTCTCTAGTTTGGGAATGACTTAGAGGGTTTATTTATAGTTGCTCTGAGTCGGTGTAGGCTTCTAGTGACCTGAATCGACAAAAAACCACTTGGCTTAAGTCGCTGGAATAAGAATGAATCATCCATATTTTGATAGGGAGAAATGATCACAATCGTAGGGTGATCATTTCAGGCTTTAAATAAGCCGAAATGATAGACTAACGAGGGAGTTCCAAAGAGGAGAAATTGAAGACGAATCTTTGTCCTTATCCATTTAGCGTCGTGTTGGAGACGAAGGTGGCGCTCAAAACGACATCGTTTTGAGCGCGTTTGAGCGTTTCGTTGGCATTCTGTCCAAGCGTCGTTGCCGTATGGGCGGAGCCAATCTGATGCCTCGTGCATGCGCTTCTCCTCAGCTACAACTGGCTACACATATCGTTCTAATGCGTTGGATGAGAATCTATCGTCCATTTGATGGATGCGGCTCCTACTGTAATCGTTTATTCTATTTTTGGCTACACCCGATTAAAGATTTAATTTAATTTTAAAACCTTAAGAGTTTGTTTGAAATTGATTTTTCTTTTACCCTTTTAACTTTAATTTTGATCATTATAAATACACAAAATATTAAAATAAATATGACAAATATTTTACCAATTTATTTTATTTTCTTATATATTTTTAAGATTAAATAAATAATTGTTTTAAATGAAATGGCTACAACAATTCATTCTAAATTATTTATTTTTATCCTTTTATTTTTTCTAAAATTATTTTGAGATAAAATGGGTACACCATTTCTTCCAATTTTTTTGTTTTGTTTTGGACTTTAACCTTAATTAATTTCATTAATTAGTACAATAATTAATCTTAATAAATAATTTTAATTGGATTTTGGCCATGAGGTTAATTATTTTGATTTTATTTATTTAAAAATAAATCAAAATAATTATTTTAATATTATAAATTGGGATGTAGATTTTTAGTGCTTACAACTTAAATAGTTAATTTAGGGTTTAGTCTATAAAATATAAATTATAATTTTTGTTTTTCAATTTGATTTAGGTTTTTTTTTTCAAGTGCAGCTTGGTATAATTTGTTAATTTGATAGTATGAAACATGATGATTATAAGGGTGTAATTTTTTTATTATATAAGTAGAAATATGATGATTATAAGGTATAATTTGTTGATTGCTAATGTAGCTGGTCTTAGTATAATTTGTTGATTGCTAATGTAGCTGGTCTTAGTGGTTCAAATATTATTGTTAATTTAGGAATTGTATCTAAAAAAAAAGAGAAGGCCAATGACTGATACATGTATAAGTGCACAAAAAATGTCTACTAGTGTCCTCCTCATCTTCGAACAACCCCATTGAATCCAACTGCTCAGGTTAAATTTCAGACAATCCCTTCAAATAATTTTTCTCCTCGTGTTCCTCCTCCTTCTCGGATACCCCATCGAATTCAGTTGCTCATGTTCCTCCTCAGATAACACTTTCGAATATCGCTTCTTGTGTTCTTCCTCCTTATGGACAACCCTATCGAATTCAACTATTCGTGTTCCTCCTCGGATAATACCGTTGATTCTCGCTCATCGTGTTCCTCCTCATTCTCCTCAAAAAGTCCCATCAAATCTAACTACTCGTGTTCCTCCTCCTCATAAAACACTATCAAATCCAAGTGTTAGATTTTCTCCATATCTAAACCAATTCACTAGAAAATTAACATCGATAACAAGTATTGTTGCAGACTCCACCTCTTCATCAAACGTATTGAAAATTGGTGTCACTCGATCAAGTAACAGAATCAAGCCACGTGAGATAATGTTCAATGAAAAACTTGCAATGACAAGTAACAAACTACAAGAAATAGCTTCAAAGAAGATTATATATATTAGGAATAAATCAATATTTTTGTCGTAATAGATCAAAGATACATGAAAAATGAAATGTGTTTATATTGGTGTTTGATTTGTATTTTATTTAAAGAGATTTATTTATGGTTTATATTTTTGTTTTTTTTTATGGATAATGGTTCTTTTTTATGATTTATATTTTGATAAGTTTAAGGATAATGGTTCTTTTTTATTATTTATGTTTTTAGTTTGTTTATGTATAATAGTTATCCAATATGATTTGATTATAGATTATTTAACAAACTATAAATCCTAATTTCAATTTTAAAAGAACATAGAACATTTATTTAAATTTTTTTTTAAAAATATCTAAATCAAAATGAAGAACAAAAACACTAATTTAAATTTAAACCCTAAATTAACCATTTAAGCATACTAGGTTAGAAGAGTTGAGCTGTTGATATATTATAATTTCAATTTTATAGACTAAAACCCTAAATTAACCATAAATCAAATTGAAGAATAGAAATTTGAATTTGAATTTTATAGACTAAAACCATAAATTAACCATTTAAGCATATTGAGTTAGAAGAATTGAGTTATTGGGACAAGTTTTGAATGAACGATGATGGAGGATGACCTAATAATTTCAGTGAAGAAGGTTGGAATAGTTGGTGGAGATCGAGAGAGCGCAAAGAAGTGTTTCATATTATCGTGTTCTTTATTTATATATATATATATATTAATTAATTAGTTAAAAAAATGACATGTCATTAGATTAGTGACGTGTATTTTAATTTTTTATAAATAATTTCACGTAGATAATAAGTTAAACGACGTTAAAAAACATTAAGACAAAACTTGATTTTTATAACTTTAATAATAAAAGCCTCAAATTGTGAAGTTTGAAAGAAGAAGTCCGAAATCTAAATTGACCCCAATAAGGACCCTCAATTGACAATTTAGTTATTTATAAATGTTATGTAGATAATAAGTTAACGACGATTGAAACGTTAAGATAAAATTTTATTTTTGTATAATTTTAGTAATAAAAAATCTCAAAAATCTCAATTAAATTTTATAAAAAGCCTCAATTTTACCATCCAACCTTTACAAATTTAATATCCAAACAACAATCCTAGTTTCATGTAGAAATACAATATACCGTCCCCATAGTCTTATATCTTTTAATCCTATCAACCATTTACAAGAACAACAAGTGATTTCCAGAAATAATAATATATTAGTTTTAAAAAATTATAAAATAAAAGGTTAAAAATGGAATTAAAAAAATAATTCATGTACTTTACAAGCTTGTAATTAGTTTTGATAGGTATAAATATATAGATATAAGTTATATATCTTAAAATATTATTAACATATGGGCTTGTTCAAGAGTTTTTTTTAAATAGTACAGAGAAAAATAAATGATAATTATGATGATTTTGAAAAGATTGTGATGTTTTTTTTATAAAAATAATTAAAGGGTATATATATATATGTATATAAATAAAATAAAATAAAAAATAATAATTTTAAATAAAGTAATTTAATGAATAAGAGGGAGTGATATAATATCTAAGATGTCATGAACTCTCCACCATCTTATTCCATTAATTTATTTTAAAAAAAAATCATTTTATCTCAAAATCAATCACCAATTAGATACAAAACCAATCAACACAAAATCAGTCAATACAAAATCATTTTGACACTTAAAACTATCGGAATGAGTTATAAAAAAAATATGAAAATAAAATACAAAAGACTGAGATTTATGATAATTTACAAGAATATAAAATATGAGTTATTACGTTATTAAAACATTCAATTGGATAAAACAAGGACATAGCATCTAATGCATTTATCGAAGAAACTTCCATCACTAAAAAAAATCCATCGTACGGTCGTAATCGTTACAGGGTGTGAATTTAAATTGCACCATAGATTGGAGTGGAGTTCGGTCATTATGGTTTGTCTAACTAGTTATAGAAAGAAAATGACATGGACCTAAAATTTATTTTGTCCCAAACTTCAATATAGGAGTTGGTAGATATCTTAATCACTTAATTAAAATATAATATTTTGTTTGGTTTTGTGTTTTTTTGGTTACGTGGTTGTCTATTCTTTCGTACATTTCAATTATATTTGTATTTTTTCTCGAGTTCGAATCTAACTCATTCTTAATAAACAAAGGAGATGAATCGTTTGAACTATAATTATATTTAATTTGTTTAGTAAAAGTCATTAGAATTGATCTTTCATTTCAACGCCTTTTTAAAAGTATCATAATATTTAGCTTTAAATACTTTTAATTGGATTTTTGAGCTTCTCAAAATTTGTATAATTGTTAGATTTGTTTTTACTGAAATCTTAATTTTTATAAATTTAATTATATAAATTCACTTATTTAAAATTTGTAGATATTATCTTACTATTTATAAATTCTTTTTATATGTAATTTTTTTATTTAAATTGAATGAAAATTAACTATTATATATATATATGGATCGATTAGTTTTTATATTATTAGACAGTATTCAAAATATAATTGAGATGCTTGTAGTCTTTCAATATATTACAAACAAAGTTACTATCTCTAGATCTAGTGGTCCAAACAAAGTACAATTTAATATCTAAACGTGCAAGAAATATATTACAAAATTTCATAAACAAAATTTTAGAATGTATGTATATCAAATATGAATTATTTTTTTCTTCACATGGTCGTTAATAATTTACAAATTTAAAGGTAAATAAAAATCTTTAATGTAAATTAGTTGAAAATAATTTTATTTCAAATCCAAAAGTCTAACTAAGATTCACATTAAATTGAATTAAAGTCAGAATCACGACGATGATGTTATTATGAGTGGAACTCGTATATATTAATTAAAGTGATAATGTATGGAAAATTTCCAAAATATAACAATTTGATTATTTGTCTTTTTAAAATGATAATTTATTTGCAATTGTTGTTATTATCGACTTAAGATTTTGATAAGATATAGCCGATGTAATACTGATGAATTTAAATTCATACAAAATTTCGATTCAGTTCGTAAGTTGAGATTTCAAAGTTTTATTAAGAATGAAAATAGAAGTTAAGCATTTTTTATTTTTAAAAAAGCCTTAGCCTCTATAGATGTAAGAAAGTAACAACTTTATGGTAAATAGGTAATAAAAGTATTAACACTTTGGAACAGTACACATTTCATGGTTTGCATGAGATGAGAAGTTAACACATCATATTATATTTATCTTGGAAAAATAGGATAATACTAAACATAAGTACGTTTAAAAGCAAATAAAAAGCCTCAAAATATTAAATTTTTATAATTCAAATAATACTTTTAGTTTTTGGTGAATTTTTTCTCATACTCGTCAATTATCATCCATTGTCTTGATAATCCTTTCTTGAGCGTGTGTTCCTCCCTTAGCGACAAATGAAATAAAATTTCCAAAATTGAAATTATTTATGTTGTTTAATGAAGAATGATAGAAAATAATGTTTTATTTGGTAATTCTCTTATATTTATCCTTCATTGATTTGTACGAGTTTTTAATTATTTTGATTATATATATATAAACGATCAATTATCATTTATTAGAACTGTAACCAATATTTTCGGTATATCAAAAATATTCTACCGAAAATGCAGATTGTTTTGATATACCAAAAAAATGGTAAAGTGTCTCCTCCTACTTTTTGTGTAGCAACGGAATCAAAATTATCGATACAGTAATATATTAGATTTTCAAAATCCCACACCAAAATATATATATATATATATATATATATATATATATATATATATATATATATATATATATATATATATAATACTTAGAAATAATTAAGTTGTAATTTTTATTTAAGAATTAGATTCATAGTCATTGTAAATTTTTTAATAAAATTAAACGATCATTAATGAATTAACCAATCTTACTAAATTTATTTACTTTTCTAATTAGATTTGAGGCTCAATTTTAATTATATTTATTTTGATTTTAATTTAATTATTTTTAAACCGATTGAATGTTAATTTAATTATAAAAACTTAGTTTTTTAATATCAAATCAAAATATAATTAATTAACTTTAATATTATTTTGTATGAACGGCAATACTGATATCGTACGAAATCATGGTATACTGTCAATATTCAATATTCAATGTTAAGTAAAATTGATATATTACTTGTATCATACCGAGATTTTGGTATACTGAAATAATGGTATGATTTTTTCTATATTTAACATTAAGTACGATATATGGTACCGACACACCCTTAAACTCACGGGCCAGAACAAATTTTACGACCACTCAGAATATTTTGTAGACTTTTTTCCGACAACGTTTGAATAATTTGTTCATCTTGCTCTACTTTTTCACTTATCATTATGAAACTCAAACGAGTTCATAACACTAAAAAAATCATTATTCTCCATTAAAATTTTAATTATTATATATTTATCGTATTATTTAATATATAAATTTTCAATTTTTTTTTTAATATTGTTACGTTAAAGAAGGCACATTACTTTTATTAATTGACTAAAATATTGTGCTCATATTTCTACCCCTATTATTATTTAATCTTTTTTTCCTATTTGTATTTGTTAATTCATTTTCGAAATCTAGTTTCTTTAATTTAGTTATAAATATAATTATTTAATGATATTGTAATCAATTAAATTTATTAATATAATATCAATTCATGAATAATATTCAAGAATAGAGAGACATCATTACTCTCTATTTTGCCTTACAAGTCTTTTAATTTATATCTCGGTATCAAGCTAAATAATAACTCAACGTCAAAGATCAATGGAGGATAAAAATTACAATATACTTTCATCAATTACTTTTAAGCTAGATAAACACAATTATGTTGTGTGGAAATCTCAAGTTATTCCTCTCATTAAATGATGTGATCTAATACAACATATTAATGGAGAACAAAATAAATCCACGAAATGCAATTATGGTCACTTACAAAGATGGGATAACAACAAGAATCCAAAATCCAAAATTTAAAGAACGGGAGATTCAAGATTCAAAAATTTTAGATGGTCTAATCTCAACTTTTACCGAATTCTTTTACACACAAGTCATTGCAGATGCTTATGATACAACAAGAAAGTTTGGGAAACCCTATAATAATTTTTTTCTAGTCAAACTACAACTCAATGAATGCAATTGAGACTTTAAATCCAAACTTTCAGAAAAGGTTATTCGAGTGTTTAAGATTACCTTTAGAAGATGAAATCGATAGTTTACGCATTGACTATGGATGTCCATAAAGCTACAGATCTTAACCTTGTTATTTATATTTTTTTGAGACTTGTGATCAGAATTTGAATCAATCAATGTTGCGGTCTACACAAGACGAGAACTCGTAAGTATCAACAAACTTACGTGACTTCTTCTTACGCACAAGTAACACCTTATTTCTTCACGCCCTGAGAATTTGTCGTTAATGTCGCATATAGAGGAAATCAACAAGGAAATTAAAACAATCACCGAATAGAGGTCATAGAAACTTAGGATCATATTCATCACATTTTTTCAAACAAACAAAAAATCTAGTAGTTGGAATAAATTAAAAGGTGAGCCTTCTAACGACAATAAACATTCTTCAAACAAAATTGCTCCAAATGCAAATCGTAATAGCGGAAATCGTCATAAATATACCATTTATAATAGATTAGGACATATTAGAGCCAATTGTTGAGCACATATTATATGTCAGATTTACAATAAAAAAAATGGGCATCAATCGATGATTGTTATCGGTGCTATGATAAGAAACAATTTCTCAAATAGTTATGATGCTCTTTTCTCTTACTAAATCAGATCTAGCATCGTACCCCGACTTTGGTGCATCTAATCATATTACATCATATACAGGAAAACTTCAAACTCACACTCCTTACAAAGGTGACAATGATATTAAAGTGGGTAATGCCATGAGTATCTCTATAGCTAATATTGGAAACTCAATTATTCCAAGCAATCAAAGACCATTACAACTTCAAAATATTTTTCATGTACCAGATATTTCAAAAAGATTACTCGTTTTCTAATCGACAACAATGTATTTTTTTATAATTTCACCCTACCTTCTGTGTTGTGAAGGATCAGATTTCGAATGTTGAGTTTCTTAGATGATCATTTAAAGAATGTATATATTGCCTTGACGATTTGCCTAACAATAAAAGGCATCACGGGGTTCTTATTGCAGCACGCTTTAAAGTTGACAAATGACATCACTGTTTGGGTCATCCCACTTTAGCATAAACATCTTTTATCATTACTCGTGTTTTAAACTACTGATATTAAGTAAAAACAATTTCTCGTTTTATGAATCATATAACATTGAAAAAACTCACAAACTTACATTTCAAGTTTCTTATTTGAGAACTCGTGTTTCTCTTGATTTTGTATGTTCTGATATTTGGGGATCCATCATAGTTACTTCTTATATAGTTATTGATACTTTGTTTTGTTGTGGATGGTTATAGTTGTTAGAAATAATGTCTTGAAATAACAGAAAAATATATATACATACGATGTTACAAATAAATAAAAATAAAATAAGATATACGAAGAACAATATCACTTGATTCGAGGCATGTGTTAGACACATTTCCCTTAAAACAGTTTCACCGTCTCCCCATGTGCTAGAGCTTATCACAGATGGCTGTCTCCCAGGGTACAACGAATCTAGTAGTGATTCAGTACCGAAATCACTACACAACGAGCTTGATAAAGTACATGAACTATCATCGGGTTTCAACGGAAAAATCGAACAAAGAACTCGAAGAACACTCACAAAACAAGAAGAAGACTTTTGGAATTCTAGTGTGAGAAAAAATATAAGATAATCTATTGTTTGAGATTAGAGATGAGGTTTTTATATTGTTGAAAAGTTAAACTGTCATAAAATCAACCATTAATCTTTGATCCAACGGCTGACCTTGATTGCCTCTTCATTGCTGCCCTTTGTATTTTCTCTTCGGTAGAAAATACACGTTACATGATTTTCTTGCTAATAAATTGATAGCAATAAATTGATAGCAATAATATCATGAAGGTTACAATGACAATTAACAAAATTAAACATATTTAATTTGATAATTGTTCTTCAAGCCATTAAATGTTAATTACATAATTAACAAATTAATTATAATAGTTTAATTATTTGGATCAAATTCCACTTTAATTCACGTTTGAATTTCATGTGAATTTCGTTTGAATTTCATTTGATTTTATTTACCCAAATTCTTATTTCCATTCATTAATGGAATTTATGAATTAGTTTAAAATTCCAACAACCCCCCACATTAATGGAAATTGAAAGATAACCCGGTGAAAGGTTCAATAGTTGAATTCTACATAGGATAGGTAGGTGTAACCCTTTGAACCTTCCCTTGTGAAAGCATATAACTTTACTAGCTGATTAGTAGACTCGATGTCCTTGAACTATTCTGCCTTTTGTGTAAACGATTACACACTTTCACATAAAATTCTCCCTGATACATGTCAAGCTCTCATGGATGTGTCCCTTTTGGCCATGGAACACGCGCCTGGTTCTGTGAGAGGGTTTAGAATTGAGCCGTGCAATTCCTTCAAAGCGGCCCCACTTCTCCCTCACATAGGTGATCTCTTTGTTCACAAAGAATCATTAAAAGCGATGTGTTTATCCTCGTCAAAATATATATTGTTTCATTATAGGATTAATCCTCAATAATAACTTTCCAAGTCAGTACAATTAGGTTGTCCCATTGAACCTAGTTCTTGGGATCTCCAGTCTGCATAGGTTGAGTTTTCCTTCATACCAACTTATAGTAGGCTAATGTCTCAAAAGACTTCAAACTATCTCTCTATTCAATAATCTGATTTGTGGATCCACAATGTTATCTTTGACTTACATAGTCAAATTTGATAACTCCATTAGAGAGTATAGTATAATGACATTATGTCTAAGACGTGTATGTCTAGACTTGTCACTGACTCTAAGCTTGTCCAATTTCTAATTACTATCATAATAATTAGAAATTTATGTTGGCACATTCTTAGTTAACATTGGAACATCTTCTAATAAGAAGCATAGTCATTCGGATATGCTTATCATTTAATTTTTTATGAAAATATTATTTACTTGGCTAACTAGTAGACAAAATGTCTTTGAACTATTCTGCCTTCGTGTAAACGATTATATATTTTACATAAAAATATTTTATTTTTCGACATAAGTCAAAAATATAGATTATAACGTTTAATATATCCATCATAAATTTCTTAAAAGATTTTCATACGTAGACGGCACTTCTAAGTGTAAACATATTCACTTTAAGACGTAAAGTATTTCATTTAATAATATCAATATATCATTTGATAACAACATGATATTTCGTTTAGTGCAATTCATATCCTTTATGGATTTAATCATTTTTATCGTAATTTTCAACGATAAAAATATCATACAATAGACACGTAATGAAATAATTTTCATTGTCTTCATGATATATATAATTGTCACATCCACTTTTTAATAAAAGTATGATCAAATTTTCATATCATTATTATAAAAGTTGTTATAAGTCATAACAAGACTGTATAAATTTTCTTTTTCATTTATTTCATAAAATCCTTTTGAAGACATTGGTTCTTCAAAGTTTTATGAAAATAATGTCAAAATATGACACGTTTCTTGATTTCAAAATCCTCAAATCTAAAATATCGATTTGAACACCAACTCAGCAAATATAAACAAGACATTTTCTTGTTATTTTCTTTCTTTTTATAAAGTTGCGCAACTTTATCTTTTATAGAGAACATATTTCTCTAAAAATAAATTATCTTTTTATTTATCATAATATACACAATTATTTTTGTGTTATAATAAATAAAAAAATATTTGCCCCCACATTCGTATTGGTACCCTTTTTTAAATCACACACTTATATGATTTAAATCAATGATTTTCTAATCAAGAAATTGTCACACAATTCTTTTACAAATTTCTTTTGTTATACTTATCATACAATGAATAAGATAACTATATCATAAATATTTAATTGAATAAAATATAATTTCTATACAAGAGATTAGAATGTTTATTCATATATAAATCATTCTTCACATAATCTCTACATAAGAAATTAAAATATTTAATCAATTAAAATATTTATTTCAACACTTAATTTCTATAAAAGAAATTAGAATATTTAATCAAATAAATATTCACCATATCACATGATTTCTACAAAAGAAATCATAATATTTCAAGCATCTTTAACCGAAGCCACTTAAATATTTATTTTCGATTGCACGTTTGCATCCCGCAATATCAGCACGTTTGCCACATTATTCTCAAATCAAACAAGACTTTTCTTATAATTATTTGATTTCAAAATATCAAATCCAATAAATCTTTATGATACAATTAAACAATGTATATTAAATATATTATATTATACCAAATTTAATATATCCATATATATATTATTATATATTATTACTTCTTTAATTTTAGTCACCACGACAAAAACAACTATATTCATATATATATATATATATATATATATATATATATATATATATATATATATATATATATATATATATATATATATATATATATATATATATATATATATATATATATATATATATATATATATATATATTCAATAACTTAGAAACATAATCAAATAAATAATATGTCATATATTATTTAAACAAATATATATAAAATTTCATATATATAAAAATACATTTATAAAATACATAATAATTAATTATTATAATTAATTAGAATGTTGACCGTTTAACTTTAATCAAATATAAAACTAACTAAGTATAAGTATTCATGTCATCAATTATTTGTTTCTTAATTAATTAGATGACCTTTAACATTCTATAACAAATATTTGTCAATCAAAAAATACATAATTTTGTGACAAAATTCAAAATTATCTATTAAAATAAAATAGATTAAAAATAAATCTCTATTTATATATGTATATAAATTTTTAGATAATCATACTTATTATGAATGAACATGAATCATCATATTATTAGCTAATATGCATGATATATATAAATAATCACTTAGCAATATAATCAAATAAAACATAACTACAAATGTACCTCATGTCTTAATCGAAGTAATTATATTATCGTGTTATGAACGATAATCCACGTGAAGCGGCAATGCTCAAAACAAATCTAGGTGGATCATTCTCACCGAGATAATTCTTGCGAAAATATTTCGACTTACATAATTGTCTCTTTCAATGCATGATTAGAATAAGTTCTAACACAAACAACTTATTTAATCTTAAGAAATTAAAATTTCTATACTCAATTTATTTCATAATTTCTACATAAGAAATTATAATGATTTCAACATTCATAATTAATGTCATTTAGACAAATCATGTTTTTTTTATAAGAAATCATTATCGACCTCATTCATCTTCAACATCATGGGATAGAGTCATTTTAAAAGTCTGATTTCTACCAAGAAATTATTGACTACCCATTCATCTCATAATTTCTACACAAGAAATTCGAATGGTTTGAACATCAATGACTAAAGTCATTTTAACTAGTCTGATTTCTATCAAGAAATTATTGACTATCCATTCATCTCATAATTTCTACATAAGAAATTGGAATGGTTTCAACATAAATGACTAGTGTCATTTTATAAAAAATCAGATTTCTTATGAAAGAAATCATTGGCTCCATTCATCTAATAATTTCTATAAAAGAAATTTGAATGGTTTCATCAAAGAAATCATTGGTCCTCACACCCTTGCGTCGTCTGAACTTTGAACCACTGTGCCAATGCGCCCTTTTATTGTTGTATTACTATTTACTACCTTTTGTCTTCTCTTTATAGAAACTTATTTTTCTCTTATTTTTGACTTAAACTTTGTTAAACAAAATTGATAACTTAGTATCATAATCAAACGGTAAATATATAAGACAATTTATATGTATATATATAAATAGACTATATTTCGTTAATAATCAACATATCACATTCTTATTAATCATCACACTTAATTAATTTAAGAATGTATATATATATATATATTATAATTAATTATTTTAAAACTGAAACCATATGTTTCCATTATAATTAATTTTAATTACTATTAAATATAACCACAAATTTTATTGTATTTTGAAAATTATAAGTTAACCTTTTAGTTACCTTTTCATTTATTAATAATAATAATTCTAGTAACTCTCAAACTTTTAATGAAAAAGAAAATAAATTATTGTTTTCTAAATTATTTTCAAGATAACATTTGTATATTGAATATACAATTTTTTCTTGAGAAAATTTATATGTCAAACATATATCACCTTATAAAATTAAGCTTTTAATAATACAAGAAAAAATATTAATAATTAACATTATACGTGTATAATAAAGACTTATCTTTATTAGTCGATTCTTCTTCTTATTAAGATGAATAATTTCAACTTGTCGAAATGAGTCATCATCTCTTTTGCAACGTCGTGACTCGTATTTCTGAAACATCAAAGACAAAGATTTTCAACGGCAAAAGCTACTAAATAACTTAGCACATGAAACTGTTTTAAGATTGTTAGAAATAATGTCTTGAAATAACAGAAAAATATATATACATACGATGTTACAAAAAATAAAAATAAAATAAGATATACGAAGAACAATATCACCTGATTCGAGGCATGTGTTAGACACATTTCCCTTAAAACAGTTCCACCGTCTCACCATGTGCTAGAGCTTATCACAGATGGCTGTCTCCCAGGGTACAACGAATCTAGTAGTGATTCAGCACCGAAATCACTACACAACGAGCTTGATAAAGTACCTGAACTATCACCGGGTTTCAACGGAAAAATCGAACAAAGAACTCGAAGAACACTCACAAAACAAGAAGAAGACTTTTGGAATTCTAGTGTGAGAAAAAATATAAGATAATCTATTGTTTGAGATTAGAGATGAGGGTTTTATATTATTGAAAAGTTAAACTTTCATAAAATCAACCATTAATCTTTGATCCAACGGCTGACCTTGATTGCCTCTTCATTGCTTCCCTTTGTATTTTCTCTTCGATAGAAAATACACGTTACATGATTTTCTTGCTAATAAATTGATAGTAATAATATCATGAAGAAGGTTACAATGACAATTAACAAAATTAAACATATTTAATTTGATAATTGTTCTTCAAGCCATTAAATGTTAATTACATCATTAACAAATTAATTATAATAATTTAATTATTTGGATCAAATTTCACTTTAATTCACGTTTGAATTTTATGTGAATTTCGTTTGAATTTCATTTGATTTTATTTACTCAAATTCTCATTTCCATTCATTAATGGATTTATGAATTAGTTTAAAATTCCAACAATAGTCGATTACGTGATTATATTTGTTTATACAAAAATCCAACGTCTTGAATGTTTTTACCAAATTCAAGAATTTTGTTGAAAATTAATTTAACAGGAAAATTAAAATTCTACAAACAGGCTAGGGAGGAGAATATCACAATATTAAATCAATTACAGATCAGAGTACAACACTGACTCTCTTGCCCACACACCATGAGCAAAATGACGTTGCGAAAAAAATTGTCATCTAACTAAAATAAGTCTAACCTTACTTGCTCATGCAAATGCTTTTTTTAGAACGCTTGGTTCCGCTTCTCCTTCGAAGTGTGATTAATTCCCATGATTTAAAAAAATAGCCTACAAACACGTTTAACCAATTAACCAGGCGAGCGGAATTTGTCACATGAAGGACTCGAACCTAGGACCTCAGCGATGATGGAGATATCCACATCTTTTTGTCGTTGGATTAGAATAGGAGATTGCTCATACAAAGTTACCATATACATATTGGGTTGAATATTTTCTTACCGCCACATACTTAATCAATACACTACCAACACCAATCTTGGAGTGCAAATCGTCGTTTGAAGTTTCTTTCAATAAACTATCCAACTATACCACACTAAGAACTTTCGATTGTGCATGTTACCCTATTACACGACTATATAATCAACACAAACTAGATTTTAGATCGGTAGCTCTTCTCACAAATGATACAAATATTTACATATTCTCTTCCTATATTGACATGTCACTTTCAATGAACGGCCTTTCCAATGTCACTCCCCACATCAACGCAAAATGCGACTAATACACCAACAATGATTTCAAACTCTGTTGAGATACAAATTGATCCCCTTAGCACTCAAATCCTGAAACAGTCACCATATATTTCTTATACATAAGTTAATCCACAACCACACCTCATTTTGAGCCCATTGAGCATATAACTACTCAGTCCGAGCCTATGAAGTCGTTGTTAGAACCTCATCAACATAATAAATTCATGCATGTTCAACTCATCCTATGATAACTCGTATTAGTGCTCACTCTTGATCTCATGTTCCCACTGCTAACTCTATACTACTATTTATGCTTTTGAACTAACATGTTATATTACTACCCACAAATATCTGGCATGACGTTCTGCTATGACTTCTAAATTTAATACATTTATCCACAATCAAACATGGTCACTTGTTCCTCGTTTGTCACACCAAATTATTGTTGGATGCAAATGAGTTTTCAAAATCAAACATAAAGTTGATGGTTTTATTGAACGACACAAAGTACGTCTTGTTGCTAAAGGCTTTCATCACCAACCTAATATTGATTATGCATAAACATTTAGTCTAGTGGTCAAACCAACAACGATTCACATCGTTTAACTCTTGTAGTCATTCGTGGGTGGTCGATTCATCAATTAGATGTAACTAATGTTTTTTTACATGCTACATTTGATGAAGATGTTTACATGGCTCAACCTTTGAGCTTTATGAATCAAGAATTTTCTGATCATGTATGTCATCTTCACTAAGTAATTTATGACCTCAAATAAGCCCATATGACTTGGTATGCTACATTCCGAGCTACATTGCTTTCTTAAGTCTTCATAGAAGTCAAATCATATATGTCTTTATTCCTATTTCACTCTAGTGATAGTATTTCATACATCTCGTCTATGTCTATTATATTGTCTTCACGGGTAAATTTACAACCCATATATTTACAATAATTAAACATCTAAGTGAAGCATTTCCAACAAAAGATCTTGATTAGATTGAACACTATAAATTTTGCCTACCTAATTTATAAATTTTGAAATAATTATTTTGAATAAATAAAATCAAAATAATTAAAATTAAGATAAAAATACAATTAAATAATTAATTGGATTAATTTTTGAATAATTAAACCCTAATTAATTCAATTAATAGACAAGAAAAAGAAATAAAATAATTTGAGATAAATGTTGTATTCATTTTATCTCAAATTAATTTTAAGGGGTTCAAAGAAATTAAAATAAATAATTTAGGATAAATGTTGTATCCATTTTATCTCAAATAAATTATTTATTAAACCCCAAAAATATACAAAAACAAATAAATAAATAAATAAATAAATAAATAAATATGGAAAATAAATGTCATATTTATTAAAAATATTTTGTAGGTTAAAAACAAAGTCAAAGGATTAAATATTAGTTTCAAACAAGCCTTAAGGTTAAAAATGCAGCGTGATCTGGTGCAGCTGAAATCAGGAGAATTTAGTGCAGCAGACCCTACATCTATTTGATGAGCACTAGAAACTCATTCAACGCACAAGAGCCATTTGTGTCGCCCGCTGCAACAGAAGATGTGGGCGTTCGAGAAGCAGCGGAACGACTAACGCGCGCCTCATCGTCGTTAGCCCAGATGCATGGAACGGTGATGAAACAAAGATGGAACGCCCAAGCGTTCGCATTTCAGCCCGAAATGACATAATTTTTCTTCTAGTTTGTCTTCTTCCTCACGATGAACAACCATGATGATCGACCGAAACTTTTTGTTTTTTTAAAAGTGGAACTCGACCGATACTCGAACCAAAATAGTTGATTCGAAAACTGAAATGATCACCTTACCACGATGATCATTTCACTTACAACTCTATGCTTCATCATCACCTATGTTGATCAACTAGATGAAAATTAGACAAAACGCCATTAATGACTTTGACTGAAATTCGATCCACTTGGTTGATCAACCTACCTTGTAAGACTATAAATAGCTTCCTTTGGGCAAACCGAAGATAAGGAATCCAATCTCAAGCCCTCAATAAATCTCATACGAAATCTGCCATTAAAATTTTCAAGTTTTCAATCATATTGTAATTCGATTTACAAGTTTATATTGAAATTTTTACATTTAAGTTCGACAAGTTTCATATATTGTTTAATTGTTCAATTTCTTTATTAAAAAACGATAATAAGATCATTTATAAGCTTTCTATCGAAACAAATTTGAATAAATCCACCTAAATCGAAAGTACCCAAATTTGATTTTGAAATTTTTCAAAATTGTGTTTCTATTCTTGAGTATACAACAACCCAAAATTCTTCCTAATGCGTTTATAAAGATGTTAAGAATATATTCAGATCAATTCCATGCAATCTCGATCATATTTGATCAAAAACTAATTTTTTTATAAAAATATAAATTTCACTTCTTGAATTGGTCAAATGATTAGTCAGTGTTCATGTTTTATTTTCATTCAACCATATGAAGAATAATGAAGCTATTGACAAGATCCTTACACTTTTTTAAACTTTAAAAATCAAAAATACGTTTTTTGTCTTAAAACTATTTGATTTGAATGGAACATCATCCCGATAGAATGATGCATCAGGATGATGTTATAAACTAACCTTGTGACCAGAAGAAGTTCCCTATGCCTTTGGATCAACGAATCAGGCCCTAGTCAAAATCATCAAACTTTTAGTTTGATGTTTTTGACAACCAATCGAGGGATTGACCTAGACAATCAAGGATTTCTAACCCAAGATTGAGAGCTCATCACACCCGACCAAGGATTCTTAGTCCGGGACAGAGAGCTCATTGCACTTCGACTGAGGAATCTCGCACCCAACTGAGGATTCATAGCCTAGGACCAAGAGCTCCTTGCACCTGACGGATGATTCCTACCCCAAGACTAAGGAATCTTGCACCCGGCCGAGAATTCCTAGCTCAAGATTAAGAGCTCTTCGCACTCCGAGCGAGGAATCTCGCACCCTACCGAGGATCCCTAGTCTAGTACCAAGAGCTCCCCGCATCTCGACCGAGGATCCTTAGCCCCGGACCGAGAGCCTCTCGCACCCCGACCGAAGGTTTCATACACCCAACCGAGAGGTCTCGACCTAAGACCGAGGGTTTTAGCCCGAGACCAAGGGGGCGACACCCTTGACCGAAAGGACGGATCCTAAGGTCTATTTTCTTGAGATTTTGAAATTTTAAAAATTATTCATACGATGTACTTCAAACTTGAACTTGATATCTTATTCTAATTCAGATTGGACCGGATGTCCAGATGACCGAAGATCGACAACTAGTTAGAGATATCTTATTTATTGGAATTCAAAGAAACAACAAGTCGTGGCTCTATCCAGTACTGAGTCTCAAAACGAAACTATATTAACTTCAATAATTATATAGTGAATTAAGAGTCAATTTACCAACTCCTCATACTATATGGTGTGACAATATCAGTGTTGAATATTATCTGCTAACTTAGTGTTTCGTGTTCACACAAATCACATAAAAATTAATTTTTATTTTGTTCGTGAATGAGTTGAAAATAAATTACTTGAAATAAAATATATTTTTACTAAAGACTAAAATTACAAACTCTCACAATAGGTTTTTATGAGTTTTACACGTGTACGTTTGAAAGGGAATGTTAAAGAAGACTAATGATTTTTAATAATTAAATATGTGACTTTTATGGAAAAATATGTGTCTTAACATAATCTAGTTATAAAATTTTAAAGACCTAATTACTATTTGAGGTTCAAACTTGGGGTGTTTTTATCAGATGAGGCTCAAACTTTGAGTTGAGCCATTTAGTATTTGAACTATCAAATATTTTGTCATTTGAAACTTCTTTAAACTAATAATAGGGGAGCGAAATATTTGTAGCAAACGTAGAACTTTTCTGTTAGATTAACGATAGAGGAGCGAAATATTTATAGTTGACTAATGAGTAAGTATATATTTATTTTTTTCTTTTATCTCAACTAATAATTTCTCTCTTTTCAATATTTAAATTTTCAGTTTCTTTCAAATACTGACACATTTAATAATTTTTTTACAAGATTTATTATTAAAAAAACTCTAAAAAGCATTTTAATTATTTCTCTCTAAATAATTTATTCTCTTTTATTTATTAAAACACAAATTCTATTGTAGGACTATGTTGGGAACAAAAGGAGAACTCTACCAAAAGTTTATTTTATATTTTTTTTTATCTATTAATTTATAATTATATATTTATATATTTTAATTAATTAATTAATTTGTATATTCTTACAAAAGTTTATTTTATATTTTTTTTCTTTTTATCTATTAATTTGTAATTATATATTTATATATTTGAATTAATTAATTAATTTGTATGTTCTTAATAATAATAATTAGAAAAAATAATAAATCCATAAATATACATATAAGGATAAGAAGTTAAATATAAAAATTATTAAACAATAATAAGGAGAATGAATAAATTAAATTAATAAATAAATATATATATATATATATATATATATATATTAAGTTCTTTATCTTAATCTTATTATAAAATTTATTAAAAATTCAATTCAATTAGCAAATAATATAAGAATTTACTATAAAATTTTCTTTACATTTAGATTTAATATATTTATTAATTTATAGCTTAAGTTAAATAATTTATCAAGTAAATATTTATAATATAGAGAAATTATTAAATATATTTTTAAAATAAAAAAAAAGGTATGGAGAGAGAAGTTATTAAATATTTTTATATGGCATGTACAATATAAAATTAAAGAGAGAAAATGATATTGCATTGTTTTCCCTCCATCTTTCTGTTATTCCAAATTTATTCTCTATTTTTAGATGAGATGACATTATATAATATTAATTTAGTTAACTCAATTTTGAAAAGAAAAATGATAAATTCAACGAAATGTTAGCGAAAGTAAGGCCACGACAAAAAAAAATAAATAAATTGAAACGTTTTATTTTCCCCCAAAACTAAAACCCTCTTTCTCTCTTTTTCTCTTTCGTTTCATTTCCCCTAAACCCACCGACGATTCTCTTCTTTTTTTTCATCGACTTCTTTTTCGATCGATCGAAATGGTAAGTCTTCTTCCATTTATCTATCGTTCGTTATCTTCCGTTTATCTTCCGTTTCATACTTCTTCTCGTCTTCAGGCAGGTGCAGGTGCAGGTGCAGGTTCATCATCCGGAAAAACAACACCAACTCCAAGGTAAAAACACCATGTATTCATCTTTTTATAATCGAATCTGTTTAGCATTGATGGTTTAGTGCATGGGATTAGGGTTAAGATGATTAGGGTTAAGATGAGTATGATTTAGATGATTGGTTTAGGGTTTAGGATTTAGCGATTAGGGTTTAACTGCATTTTGGGTTTAGCTGTAGAAACAATTTCAATTAGGGTTATAAAAAAGAGTCATTTATGGTCCCGAAACCAGCATTTCTAGTTCCGAAACCACCTTTTTGGTCCCTAAACTAGCATTTTTAGTTCCAAAACAAGCATTTCTGGTTCCGAAACCAGCATTTCTGATCCCGAAACCAACATTTCTAGTCCTGAAACCATCTTTTCTAGTCTCGAAATCAGCATTTCTAGTCCCGAAACCAGCATTTCTAGTCCCGAAACCAGCTTTTCTGGTCCCGAAACCAGCATTTCTGGTCCTGAAACCAGCATTTCTAGTCTTGAAACCAGCATTTCTAGTCCCGAAACCAACATTTCTAATCCCGAAACTAGCAATTTTGGCCCCGAAACCAGCTTTTCTAATTCCGAAACCAGCATTTATGGTCCTTAAATCAGTTTTCTGGTGCCGAAACCAGCTTTTCTGGTCCTGAAACTAGTTTTTTTAGTCTCGAAACCAGTATATTTAGTCTTGAAATCAACATTTATGGTCTCGAAACCACTTTTTTTGTCCCGAAACCAGCATTTCTAGTCCCGAAACTAGTATTTCTAGTCCTGAAACTAGCATTTCTAGTCCCGTAACCAGCATTTCTAGTCTCGAAACTAGTATTTTTGGTCCATAAACCACATTTTCTAGTTCTGAAACCACCCTTTCTAGTTCCGAAACCAGCATTTATGATCTCGAAACCACAATTTTTGGTCCTGAAACCAATATTTCAGGGTCATTTCTGGTTCCGCAATCACCATTTTAGGGTGATTTCGAGCCCCAAAATGGTTATTTTGGACCCCATAATGATTATTTTAGACTCCGAAATGGTTTTGTACGATCTTTTATGCCTATTTTATTTCTTTTTTAAACCAATAATTTTATTGTTACGTGTTAATTTGATTTGTAGGTCATGTATGAAAATTTAGATCTTCTTATTGATCAAGTTAATGAAGAAATGAGATTATTTGAGATCTCTCGAAATGTATAATAGGTTGTATTTTAAATGTACTATAAAGGACAAATTGTAACATTGTAAATAAAGTTTTTAATTATGTAAATTTCTAGTACAACAACATTATCTTCAATTATTTTTGATTTTCTAGTCTTCATTATAATATTTCAGATTAAAAAATATTCAAAAAAGTATTTCTACATAGCATAAATCAAACAAATATATTTTTTTTAAACAATTCTAAATAATCCTACATCAAACAAGTCTTTATAAAAAAAAAACTGATGAGTTTTCAATTAATGTGTATTGAAGCTAAATTAACGTGTGTTTTTCAGGGGAGTACGCGTTTACGATTTTTCATATTACCCTTCTTTTTCATAAAGATCATTTTTTTTCTTTACTCTCCATTAATGGACTCCTTATGATCTCTATAACCAGAGATGACATTTTTGTCCATATGATTCATTATTCATTCATTTGTATTAAAAATTTTGTATAGAAAAAGAACAATGAAAAGACAATCAAGTTTACTGAAATTCTTTGAGCAAAAATTATATATATGCCTATTTTTACAATAAACCAACAACACAACTTAAATGTAATCTATTCTCCAGACCTCTCCAATAGATCATTGTTATTCTTCACTTTCTACGCTAGAGAAATGACAGTTAACTGCAAAGAAATGAAACTGTCATAAAAGTTCTTATAAAAACCATTTTGGCTCGAAATCACCCCAAAAAATTTGGGACCAAAGATTACCCTGAAATGCTGGTTTCATGATTAAAAATAGTGGTTTCGAGACCAAAAATAGTGGTTTCAGGACGCTTTTTTACAACCCTAATCAAATCGATTCAGCAGTTAAACCAAAAATGCAGCTAAAATAGAATATTGATATTCAAATCTTTTACAACCTTAATCTAAATAGATTCAGCAGCTAAATCATAAACGTTAAACATAAATATTGATATGACAATCTTTTCGAACGAAAGAAAGAAAAAAGACTTACCATTTCGATCGATCGGAAGAGAAGAAGTCGATGAAACGTTTTAGTAAGATCGTTAGTGGGTTGGGTTTTGGGAAAATGAAATGAAAGATAAAGAGAGAGATTGTCGTGGGGGTTTGATTTTGGGGAAAAATGAAATATTTCATAAACGGAAGAAGTCTTACTATTTCGATCGATCGGAAGAGAAGTCGATGAAAATAAAAGAAGGGAATCGCTGGTGGGTTTAGGGAAATTAAAACAAAAGAGAAAGAGAGAATGAAACAAAAGAAAGAGAAAGAATAAGGTTTTGATTTTGGGGGAAATGAAAATTTTCAATTTAATTATTTTTTTACTCTCTCAACGTGTGGGATCCGTGGCTCGTGAAAATTTGGTTGAGTTTATCATTTCTATTTTGAAAATAAACAAATCATATTCTCTTTTTCTCTATAACACCACAAATGGTTATCACTCTTTCTCAATGGGTTTCTTTCTTACTTTTGTCCATCATGGTCCATCTCAATTTGTTCTACATGCTACAGTCTCAATAATTCAATAAATAAGTTATTTAAATTTTGTTTATTTAATTTAGGGCCCTTTAATTTATCAAATTAATTTTAATTGTTTGACTTACAATTTAGATTTGATTGAAGGTTGGATTGATAGTTCGATCCCAATGAATAAAGTTTTCCTTTTATTCATGTTTAAATTGTTTTGAGATTTAAAATCTATAATGTTCCAACCTCAAAAAAATAAATGTGGAACCCTTTAGTGTCAAAACATAGCCATGGCTACAACATGAATTTGTTAGCTTACTCGTAAAATCCAGTAAGTCTACATTTAATCCGATTCGCACTTCACCGCGAATCAGGCAATTCTCGAATCATTTTCTGGGAAGAAACACGTTCATGTAAATGATGTAATCGATTTCAACTTAAAACAAGGAATGCAATGTCCGACATTGTCACTTCAACCAGGAATTGGTCCGCCGTCATCTAATGGGTTAGACCATTTGCAGGAAGTGGATTGGACGCTAAAACTTATTTAAAGAAACTCAAACTAAAGTATAAATCACAAAGTAATAGCTAAAAAAAAATCAAATAACAGCCTAAAATAAAAGATGAACACTTTCATTTGATGGTGGTAAATTTTTGCAGTGGGATTGTTATGAAGAAATGAAGTATAACAACAACTTTATAAGGTGTCTTAACACTAAATCAAAATATATCAAATTCAATTCTTGATAAGAACCCTCAAATTCTTGAAGTGGGACATGATAATTCACTAAATTCAAATAAAATGTCCATTAATCATGTCATTAAATCATACTATCATATAGTATAATAGTCCAAATCAAATGCAACAAAGAGAGTGAAGATTCAACAAAGGCAGACAAAGATGAGAAATTTTTATATTGGGAGAAATTCTAGGTCAGCAATCAATACTAGAAAGCAACCTCGCCTTTTTCATTTCAACCCATAATCACCATGACACAAACCCTCTAGACATATATCTAGTTTGTTGAACATGGTTAATTTTTGCTTTTGAAGAGGTTGCGAATGTTAACATTGTTATAACTGTAACAAGAACAGGGGCCCTCTTCTTTTTCAATTAACTTAATTTCTTCCATGATCTTGAAACTCAAGCTCAAACCCTAAATAGAATTTGAAACCAAAAAAAAGAGAGAACAGGAAATGAAGAACATGAATTAAAAGCATATTTTACCTTGGTCTAAAAAACGGGAAACTAGGGATGGGTAGAGAGAGAAAGGAAGCGGCGGAGAGTTCACTTCTTTTCAAGATGTGAAAATGATGACCTATTATTCCCCTCTCATAATTTTTGGACTTTTAATTTGATTGTAGAAAGGGCCCAATTCAGGCCCAAAACAAAAATAGATACTCTCATTCATTCATTCATTATTATTATTATTATTATTATTATTATTATTATTATTAATAATAATGATAATCTCTCATTTTGAATATGGTATTCTAAATTTGAAATTCTTCATCTCAAAATTAAACTTTCACATTTTTAATTAAACGGGCTATGGCCAAGTAGATTAAACAATTGTAAGACATTGACACGGGACGGACTAAGAAATTGAGATGGGTGAATTTAAAAATAAATAAATTAAAGGCTTAAAAAAGAATAAGAATATTATAAATTAAACAAGTAGATAAAATTAACTGTTTTATTTACAATTTTAAATGTTCGAGTCAGTTATTCACAAGTTATACACTCTTCAACCACTTTCAACACTGATATTAGTCCGTTCCTGATTTATTTTAACAGTTTATTGAGTTCAACTTTTTTTTTTATTTGGTTAGGTAAAATAATATGTAGACTTTACAAAGTATTATAAAAAATATAAATGTGTAATGATGTTTAATTAGTTTGATTAAAAATCTTATATTAATACAAATGTGACGGTTCAAATCTTAAATTGAATATTTCTCTTTTAGTCTATATTAAGAAGAGGTCAAAATTTGATCCCAAATAATATTCCACATATCCTTTAAATATGAATCGATGTGAGTTTAATTATTTAAATAACTAAACATTTAAAAAATAATATTACTTAATAGGCGGAATTATTAATTTTTGCACCTTATTTTATTTTCCTGCTCCACATATATTTTTTTTATTTTATAAAACTAAATTATAAAAGTTAGTAAATCATTAAGGAATATGTCGTTTAAATGTCACATCATACTTTATGTTCAAGAGGTTTTGAAACAATTTAAAATAAAACATTATTTTTTCAATTAAATTATTATTTAATATATTAAAGTATGTTCTTTTTAATTAATTTTTTAAAAATATTATTATATATTTATTTTTCATAAAAAAATTTTTTTGTATAAGGTGTTATTATGGAATAAATCTATGTTAAGACTTAGGTGGCACAAACACAGTTAAAAAAAAGAATACTCTAAAAATATAAAAGAATTCCTTCATTTTTAAAATTTTTAAATTTAATTTATTATATTTATAATTTTCTAAAAAACAATATTAAAGTCACCCCCAAATTCTTTTTTAAACCCACTGAATATATATTCATAGATACCTCTCCTTGGTGTTAATGGTTTTGTTATTAAACCATCTCTTCTCCTCCAACTAAACACCATAACTAAACCCAAAATGGAATTACACAATTTTCTCTCTTAAAAAAATTGCATATATGTGTTATACTATGAAACTGTTTGATTTAAATATTTAACTTTTTAAAATCATTTATTTTAAGCATTTAATTTGGTACTTTAATTTTTAATTTAACTAAATTGAGCAGTGAGGAGAGAATTTGGGAGAGAGAATGCTAGAGAAAATAACGTGAAAAAGAAATTATTTTATTTTTTCTGCCAGATTGTGCAATGTCATTCCCTCTAATATTTCTCTTCTCACCCAAATTTCATCTCTCAATCATTTCTCTATTTTTTATATATCGCAAATTTATAATAATAAATAATATTGACAAAAAACTAAAAAAAAATACTAAATACATCTTAAAAATACTTTAAAATAAAAATTATATTTATTACAATAATTAAAAATACATTTCTTACCATAAAAGTTTTTTTTTGTATAGTGTTTAATTTGTTTTCTTATATATAAAAATTATTTATTTATAATTAATTTTATCATAATTTTTTTTTTTTATAAGTGTGGGTTTGAAAAAATATTTGGTTTTAATTTGTAAAATTGATAAATATATGGGTAGTTATTGAAAAAGTTAAAAAGATTGTGTAAAATGGAATATTCTTAAAATATTTTTTTGAGTTTAAAAATTGATTTTTGAGTTAAAATTGATTAATGTTTGAGGTGATATTTACTCTTTTTCTTTTAAGTTTGAGAATGAGTATATAATTTGGAGACGGTGTATGTTGTATAAAATCATGTTCCTTTATTTTAAAAACTAATTTAACTACATTAATATATATATTTTTTTATATTTGTAATGATCCTATTTGAATATAATTCCTTTTCTTTTTTCTAGAATATCTAATTAGATGAGAAATTTTTGAAAATTAAACTAGTGAGATACATTAAAAAAAATTAATTATTTTCTTTATTTGAATTTAGATACAAATTCCGAGACAATTCAAAATGTATTTTAAAATGGAGACCAATATTCTCAATTGTTGATATTATTGCTTGATATGTGATTTACATTCCCAGGTTAACTTGCCAGTTGATGTCATATTTGTAGTGAAACATTTTATATAGATTAAAAAGAAAAAAGGACAAAACTAGATTAATGTATAAGCATGATATTTTATTTATTAATACAAATTCCATTATTTAAAAGTTTGCAATTAATAAATTATTAATGCATGAAAGCCTCATGCACCCGTTTTATTAGATTAAGTGATTTTCTAATTATTCTCTTATATTGTTCATCTTCTCCTCCCAAGTCGAAATATAGCCAGACATCCTGTAATACAAATATTGATTAAAGACATATTTTAGCAACAGTTATTGAAATAGATTAAATAATAAATTAATTAATAACGAACATTAATATTATATATAGGCTACGTTGTTTGGTTTACTATCATGTAGACATATCATGTAGACATAGTATAATTATATGCACAGTAACAGTAACAATTAGGTATAATTTATATGTATAATATTATACCTACATATACTAGTTACAAGAATGTAAAAGCAATTATAAAAATTAATATTCTTATTTTATCCTTAATTTTATAAATTATTAAAATTTTAATTTCTTTATTATATTTTAAAATATAATAATAATAATAATAATAATAATAATAATAATAATAATAAATTATATCTAAATATTAATTTAAATTTAATATTTTTATTTGATTTTTTAATTTATATATATTTTTTTATCTCTATTAAAAGTTTATATTATTTTAAATATAAAAATTTTAATGTGATAATTTTTATACATATTTAAATATAATTATTATTTAAAAATAATAATAATATTAATTAAAATATATATAAAATTAATTTATAAGATAAAATTGTATTTCATTATTAATAAATAATATTTATAATTAATTATATAAATTACTAATATTATTATATTATTAATCAATATAACTTATATCTATATAATTTATTTCTAAAACTAATTTATAATTATAACATTATAATTTCAGATTTTATTTTATTAAAATTATTATTATTAATAATATTTTATTTTAAATAAATAATTAATATTATTTCAATAAACAAATATTTATAATAATACATAAATTTCAAAATTAAATATTAATTAATATATAAATAAATTTTATTTATATAATTATATAAATTAAATTATAAAGAATTATATATAAAATAATGTAAATCATATAATAATATTATTTATTTTAAAAATATATTTATATATAATTAATAATGCAAACTATTTCTAATAAATATTAAAATATTAATTTAACAATATATAAAGTTAAAATAGTCTTTTTATATTTCTTACTATTTTTTTATACCACAAACCAAAAAAAAAATAATAAAATATATATAATTTATACATATTTTTAACTCACAACCAAACACTAATAACCTATATAATTTATACCTCATATTACCTCCTTATAATTTATACCACTTACAACTTATACCTATATAACTAGTATATCGTATCAAACACTACCATAGAGTATAGACTATAGACTATACAATCTTCTTATTAAATTTCTTATCGAGATTAATTATATTTGAAAACTTAACCAAACTTCACAGATATTAAAGAATTCTTTTTTATATAGTATATATTTCATCACGATAGTGATAAGATAGGTAGACACAAAATATTTCTAAATATACTCATAATATAGCTTACATACATATAGACATTAAACTCATCCAAGAACTTGAGCTTCAATTAGGCATTAATTCTTATGATTTTTCAAAATTTTATGATAAAAAAATTTCAAAAAAGTATAAATAATAATTACTTTTGAAAAAAAACATATTTTTCATTCTTCCAAAATACTTTGTAGATCACATTGAGTAGGCAAAATCCATGACGTGTTGTTAAAAGCTAATCCAAATTTATTTTATTTAAAAAAAAAAAAAAAATTAGAAAAAGGGTTGACATAAAAATGTTTCTAAGCTGGAATAAGTCATAAAATTAGCTTTTTAACTAAGATATTATCGTTTTAATGTTTTTATTTATTTATGTTTTGTGTCATATGGCCTATTTTGCTGTTTTAGTTATTCAGGCTCACTACAATAATTTTTTTTTATGGTTAATCATATTAAAATTTGCAACTAGAAACATAACATTTTGTGACTAATTTCTTTCAATGTCACTAAAATTGTTCATAAACATAAACTTTGTTGAAACAAATGCCACTCAAATTTGTTACTACAAAAATGTGATATATAATAGACCCCATAATTTCTTGATTATTTTTCATTTTAATTCAATTTTTTCTCAAATATTAAAAAAGAAGAAGCAAAATTCACACCCATTCATAATTTTCTCTTTATTTTCTTCTTACAATATTTTTTTTTCAAATCCATTCTACTCTAATTCTTGAAATCCATCCTAGACTAACTCTTTTTTTTTTTGTTGTAATGACAATCTATATTGTAAATTTGTAACGTCGACTATGGATGGATATAAAGTCACATCTTTTTAAAGGAAATATAATAAACAGAAAGAGAGAAATATACTTGGAACAATCGGTGTCGTAATTGATAGCGGGGAGGGTAAAGGAAGCGCCACATCTCGAAGGAAGAAGAGGAATCCGAGTAGGATCATAAGTTCCAATTTGACTAAGTACATCCTTAATACAATTGCATGCCTCAACAAAATCAGTATTCGATTTTACCTTACTAGAGACATCGTTAATTCCAGTACAACACGCCAATGTTGGTGTTGGGACAAGAGGGTTTGAGCCACTAGGAAGCTCAGGGTCTAGTTTAGAGCTTCGAGCATGCGATGGAGGATTGGATTGTATGAAAGGCATACAAGGAATTATGTCAATTATGATGTCCACACATGAAGAAGATGGAGGAGGTGCAATAGTAGTACTACTACTACCCATGATCATTGATGGGCTTAAAACAAGATTAATGAATAATAATATTGAAAGAAACCTTATTATTATTATATCATATGTTTCAGCCATGTTTAATTTAGTTTCTATCTTATATGTAATTTCTTGTTTATTTAAGCTTTATTATATATAGGTGTTCATTTGTTGTTTGAAAACATGCATGTGTTGTGATTCTTGTGAATACTATGATTTTAGGAGATATATCTTAACACAATCCTTGCATGATTTCATTTTTGCTCTTTTTTTGGCTGAAAAATTGGAGTGGATTATAGTTACCATACATGATTATAATGTGATGGGTGAGAGATTTTAGAATTAGAGAAAATATGAATTCATTAAGAGAAAAACAAAAAAAATTATTAGAATATTCTAAATTATCATGTTCTAATAGAACAAAAAGGTAAATCACAACACTCAACAAGAAGTTATGATTAACATCCATATTAATAATTGATTTGGTTTCTTTTTTATTTATGAGCTTAATTTTTTTTATGATTTTTGTTAGATTTTTTTATGACTTAATGTGTTTAAATTTGTGTTGTTTTACAGTAGTAGTGAGCTTTACTGATTCAATATACAATTTGTTAAAAATTAATTAATTAATTAACATCTATTTGTTTATTTAATCATTTTTTTAGGTATAAGAAATGACAGGTAAGAGATATTCATGAATTTGTTGTGGTGAATATATTGTGAAACTTTTTTATGATCATTTTTAATATTATTATCCCATCTTAAATTTTAATTAACTATATTTATCATAATTTTTAGTCTTTAATTATATTTGTTTGTTCGAATTTGAGTTATTTTAATAACTTAAAAGAGAAAAAAGTAATGATTTTGAAAAAGTAGATAATTTTAATAAAAATATTTAAAATGTATTAATATATAATAATAATTTAAAATAAAGAATATTTTAATGAATGAATTGATTTATACGATGAAAAATGAAGAGTGAAATTATGTTGGATTGATTTAGGTTATTTAAATAACTCAAAACCAAGTCTTTTTAATTTATATTTTTAACATCATTTGTAACGACAACTCCCACATTTATGAATCTCACTGTAATTTATATAGGTTTACAATGAAAATTGAATTTTAAATTTTTTATACCTTAAATAAAACAATTTAGACTTAAATTATTAAGGTAAATTGTAAAATAGAGTTTCTATTGTAACCAAAAAAATATTAAAATTTATTTTAGTAAACTCTAACATTGGTAAATAAATCATTTTTACACTGCAGGTTTATAGGAACAAAAATATTTTTCAAACTAACTTGATTTGATGTTTAATTTTCCTAACATAGGTTTTTATTTTTATATATTTTCATATTTTTATAACTTATTATAAAAAAAATAATATATATAGTTAATTTGATATAATTATATATATATATATTATATAATTGGAAACTATATTTATCATCTTGTAGTCTTTAACTATATTTAATTTCTCATCTTTTATATTTTAATATTTGTAATTTTAAATATTATACTAAGTTATATTCATATTATAAAATTAATAAAAAAAATTATATTGTTAAATTTAATTTCAATAAATAATACTATAAAAAAAAATTTCAAGTCATTTTATTCTAATTAAGATGGATAAGTTAGAAGGACAATGATTTGTAGAAGTGTAGCCAACAAGGTTACAGAGAGGTTTAACGATTGTCAATGATTTTAATAAGATTATTGTAAATGGTTTATTAACAATTAAGTTATTGTATTATAATTATTAAAATGTTTTATGTTAATTATGTATTAATTAAATATTTATAAAATATTAAATGATGATAATATTTATTAAAAAAAATATTAAAATATAAAATAATAATAACAAATAGAATAAATTAGTGTGAAAATATTCAACCAACTATATATTAATTTAAAAAGTTAAACGTTAACAAATTTTTTTAAACCTCTCAAAAACAAATATAAGAGAACAATACATAAATGTAAGTTAAAGAAAATCTAATATATGATATTTTTTTTATATTCCAAAGCTATGTACGATAATGAATCACCTATAATTAATTAGCATACAATGGACCTTTTTTTTCAATATATATCACGATTTCATATAAATATCCTAAAAAATGTAATTGAATTATTTTTATATATATATTTAAAGTATAAACTAGTTTCATATTTTCATTAAATTCGGCAACTTTAAGTGTGAAAATATATATATATATATATATATATATATATATATATATATATAAAATTAATGATGCTTAATTTTTTAAGTGTTCGGATTGTCGGGTCGAGAGTTGTGGTTAATTTGAATATATATGTGAGAGTAAATAGATACTTAGGTCGGATTGTGGGTTGATCCGTTCATAAATTTAAAACAGTTAAAAACAAAACTAAAAATGCTATATATATTTTTACCGTAATATTTTTTTCACATTCTTTTATATTAGCACGAGATACATGCTAGTATGATTAAAGATAGTATATGAAAAATGATATGTGCACAGGTTGATCCACATTTTTACATGAGCAATATTTTTCCAATTTTATAGTAACATTTTTTTTTTTGGGTGTGTTTTAGGTGTTTTAAAATATTAAAAGATAACTTAAATATAACTTCATTCAAAATAAAATATTTATAATTAAATATTATACAATTTAAAGACGAAAACCAAAAACAAATTATGCTTCTAGTTGTATAAATTTCAAATAATTGAATTTGTCTAAGTGTACACTTTATATTTTAGGACACCTCTAATTGCTAGTATTTCACAAGTCATTTTCACTTAAATAACATTAAAAATGACATTTTTTTAATAAAAAATAATTCTCATTAAATCAATTGAAATTAATTAATAAATAATACACAATTAATATATTTAGTGAATTGAATGTTATTTTTAACTTATGGAATATTTAATTAATTATTATTTTATTTTAGATATGAGAAAGATAATCGATGTATACAAATAAAAAAAGTTTTAAAAAATTATTTATTTTATAATTATTGTTTCGTGTTATATTTTTTTAAGTAATACAATTATTTTTATTCAATTAAAATACTTAATCTATTAGTTATTCTTTATTTATTTAGTAAAAAAAATATTTTAAATAATAATTATTATTTATACTATTAATTATAAAAAAATATTTTTTCATACAAAATATAAATTTTATTACATATTTATAATATATAATGATGTTTAATTTCAAAAGTGTCCGGATTGTCTGGTCGAAAATTGTGGTTAATTTGAATATAAATGTGAGAATAAATAGAGATGATTGATTTAACCGAAGAAAAATTGTAAGGTCACATATTATAGAGGTCGATTATTATGATGGATAAATGTGGAATGAGACGAATGGTTAGCCGAATTGGGGATAAAGAATGTTGAGTTGTATGTGAATGATATTGGTTAAAATTTGCGATTAAATTGTGGGTGGGTAAATGAGAGTGTTCTATTTTATATTTAATTTATTATTCGTAATTTATTAAAAAAATTAAACATTAAAATATATATTATTATAATTTTTTTAATAATTTATTTTTAAAATATTTTTATCCTTATTAATCCCACGAAAATTTCTTAATTGTTATAATGTTATTATTTTTTACATAAGTTTGATTAATTAATTATTTAAAGATTAATTTATAAACATATTTAATATGATTTATTGAATCTATATACCATGAAATATCTAAAACATTATAAAATCAATTTAATATCTTATACATTCAATCCACTTAATATAAAGTTTGAAATAAGATTCTTGATAAATTATAAGTAAGAAGTCAAATTTAAATTGATAAAAATAGACTAAACACATTCTTTAATTCCCTGCCTTGTTTGGTGAAAACTGCTTGCTTGATGTAATATGAGAGCATCCATTTTATTATAGATGGATCACAAGTCTTATTATTTTTAATATAAAAAACCAACATGAAAATTTTATAACTCTTCTTTCAATTTAAATGTTTTTCTTTAATATAAAATAAATTCACTTACATAACTAACTATGAAATCTGTGTATACATTTTAATTTTTAGAGAAAAAAGTGAGTTTTGAGATATGTATATATATTTTGTTTTATGTTGATAAAAAAAACAAATACTGCCAAATGGGTGACCATCATAGATGGAATATGGATTCCCGAGGGGAGGAGTTGGTTGACACAATTTATTACTATTATACCAATTTTGTCAAATAATTTTATTTTAAAATTTACTTCAAAAAAACTTTAGTATACAAAGTTTTGAGAAAAAACACACGTGTCACTAATAAATATGGAGAACAAATAGACTAATAACACAATTCTAAAAGTCACAAACAAATAATTAAATGAAAAAATATATTCCGTTTAACCATTTAATCAGACATAGAACTTGCATTGACTGATCGAACTCAGAATCTCAGAAGGGCTAAAGGTATTCACATCGTGTTGCCGCTAGAATAGAAGAGAGATAAATATCTATATATTTAGTAAAAATATACTAGAGAAGAGAAGCATGAAACTCGTAAAATAATAAAAATTGTTAGCTTTGAGTGCATAAGCAATATGTTTAAGCTTTGGGTGAAACTTGTTAAAATATATATCTCAATTTTTTTTAAACCCATATCAATTTCAAATTCTAAATCTTTACTTGGTTTTCAATATGTTTATTTAAAAAAGAGTGACATTTTATCATGATAATTAAATTTTAAAATGGTCAAAATAAAAATATAAAAAGTGATTTTTTTTATTATTTACCTAAAAATTGTTTTTTATTACAATATATATATATATATTTTTTTTTTCCAAAAGATTTATATATATTATATATATATATATATATTTTTTTTTTCCAAAAGATTTATATTTTTTTTTTTCAAATTGATAAAATAACCTTCTACAACCACTAACAACTGAACTAACTACATTAAATTCTTTCCTTATCAATTTCCAAACAAAAGTACGAACTAGTTACGTCACTTTCAAGAAAACAATTAAATTACATATTCTTATAGTAAAATAAAAAAACAAAACTTATCAAGAATATAATTATATATATAGTAACTTAATTAAAACATATATTATTTACCATAATAAAAAAATACATCATACGTTATACATGACTTTAAATAAATATATAAAATCTTCTCTTTGTAATTTGTAGAGAGAGAAAAATGTCGCCGGAGAAAAAGTATGTGATGGAGGTGGAGAAGGGTAAAGAGGCGGCCGACGACGGTCGGTCTGTGGGGCCCGTTTACCGTAGTATTTTTGGATTTTCTAATACTCGTGAAGGAATTGATAGCTGTTGGGATATTTTCAGGTAATCATTATTTTTTGTTTTTCAATATTTTCTCTTCAATCTCTATCGGTTGTTTATTTATAGGATGGGTTGGTTGCTAAATCATTGATCCTGTGTTTAAATGTTTTTAATCGGCCTGTAAATAATAAATAAGTTATATAGACGTATTTAATTCGTGTGAAAATTTATAATCAAATACATTTTATGTTTAAACATAATTTTTTATTTCTCTTTTTTTTAACTAATAAACTAAGTATACAATGAATGGTATATTATATAAGATCATTCTTATCCATAACCTAAAAATGGGTCTTGATGCTGGTTATGGTTGTTCTTGTCAATTTATTATGACCAAAATTAAAATCATGTCAGTTAGTCTTGATTTTTGTCAAATTATTACAAAAATCACAATCAAAGTCATCCAATCAAAAATAATAGTTTGAATTAAAAAAAAAAATAAGTTTGAAAGATCAAGAGCTGGATTGATCTAAAGACTTTTTGAGTTTAAAATCTTTGACTTAATTTTGTAAAAAAAATAGTTTTTTAAAATTTTAATGATCCTTTTAAATATATGTGATAAGAGATGATAGAAAAAATATTAAATAAATTATATTTGGATATTTGGATATTTGGATAAAATAAAGAAATGATGATATGGATGAGGTGAAATGATAAAAAAAGACATTGAATTTTAATTAGAAATTGAATATTCTTGTCAAATCCAATTCAACTTGAGTTTCAGCTTTAGGATAAGATTAAGATTTGAATTTTTATTTATTTTACTTATTCTTGAACTTTAGCTTTGGGATAAGATTAAGATTTTGAAATATTTATTTATTTTGTGAAAATTCGCGGTCTTTAAATCACGTTAGAGCAACTTCAACCACCGAACACTAAATTCATACCCAAAACTCCCTCTTTCACTCTAATCGATACAAATATTCAAACTCAAAATGAGAAAAACCCACTCATTTTTCTCTCCTACAAACGTAAATATGCGTTTGCATTATTCATGCAACTCAAAACTTTTTTTGTTTTTTAAATTTAACCCCTAAGCTTAATTTAGGTTCATTTTATATATTAAAATTATTTATATAATTTATTATTTTAATTTATTCATATAATTTATTTAATTCATTTATATAATATTTTTGTATAACATAAATTTATAATAATATTAATATATATATATATAATAATGTTAAAAAAATTATAATAATATTTAAAAATTATAATAATGTTCCAATATTATAATAATGTTCAAAAACATTATAATAGTGAACAATAATTTTTTTATTTAGTTTGTGTATTGTAATTTTTGAATTTTTAATAATTTATTTATAATTAAATTTAAAATAATAGGGTGATATTAAAATATTGTGGTGTAATTTATAATATTTTAAAATATATTGGGTGATATTAAAAAGTTATAAAAGTTGATATAAGGAAGAATATTATAAGAATATTCTTTTGGGTTTGAGAATGAGTTTTTCTGTTAGAGATGGTCTTAACCTCTTATGCCTTTCGGATTTGGACTTTCCAGATAACCCAACAAAATTAATTATCACTTCACTTTCACTCTTATCCATCAAATCAATAAATTCATTAACTAAAATATTAAAATATCATATATTTTAAAATATTATTATTTTATTTATATATATCAATATTCTTTGACCTTTTTCTCTTTAGGTTTTATAAAAGTTAAAACAAAATCAAATTTTCAATTAGTCAATTCTCAATAATCACGTCATTCATTTCATTAACAAAAATATTAAAATATTCTTTATTTTAAATTATTATTTTTTATTTTATTTATATATATCAATACGTTTTAAGTTTTTTTTTTATTAAAAATAATTATCACTTTCTCAAAATCATCAACCATCATTATTTTTTCTTCTTTTAGGTTTAAAAAAATCAAATCCAAACAAGATATTTAAGTCTTTTCACAAAAAAAAATTATTATTTTTTCAAAATTATCACAAATAATTATATTTTTCTCTCTCCAAGTTATTTAAATAACCTGGACCAAACAAGACCTTAGAGCTAGTGTTATCAAGCTTTTTTTTGAATTTTGGTGGATTTTTATCAGTTTTTTTTTACAAATTATCATTATCACATCAACTATCATTTTAACCATCAAATCATTAATTTTATTAACAAAAAATACTAAAATATCTTTACTTTATTTTAAAAAAATATTTTTAACTATAAAAGACATTATAATAATTTAACAAATAAAAAACTCAAATAACCTATTTTTTTATCAAATAATATCTTTTTTTATAAAAGTTAAAAAAAAATCCAAACTATTATGAGTACTTACGTATCATAGTTAAAATAATAATAAAAAGATATATAATTTAGTTAAACTTATAATTGATATCTCCTTTAATAATTAAGTTCTATAGTTTTTATTTTGTTTTTGTTACTTGTTTTCAAAACTAATATATGGTTGATATAAGTTCTTTAAAACCATTTTTATATATAATTGTAATATTTAACAATAATTCTGGGTGAATTATTGAGGAATCTGGTTAATAAAGCGAAATCAACTGTTTGAGATTTTTTCTATTAAAGATTTTTCTATTAAAGAGCAACACACTTGAGTCTCTTAGTTTTTATATTCCGTCTATTAAGTGTATTTAAAATCGATACATGTTCTAACATTTTAGTTTTCCTTATTTTTGTATAAATCCACTCTTATAATTGTAATAACACTGAAATATAAATTCTTAATCTATAGCAAGTTTTTGTTACTTATCTTCTCTAACTTAGTATCAAAGTCATTATTCGGTTTTAACAAACTTCTGTATCCATGGTCTCTTCTTCATCTTTTTCCGCTTCAATCACTCATTTCTTAAACTCGATCACAAAAAAATTCTTATTTAGAAATCTCAAATCTTACCTACCCTGAAAGGTTATGGCCTCTATCCATATGTTACTGGAACTAATTCCGCCCCTGAAGCCTTCCTCTAAGCCGATGTTGCTGACGGATTTAGTGTCCTCACTCAAAATCCGACTTTTTACCATCTGGGAGGAACAAGATTAGAGGATCCTTTCATGGCTTCTCTCCACCCTTTCAAAATCCATCATAGCCCAAGATGTTGGTGAATCATGCACTGCATCTAAAGCCCTTTGGTCTGCTTTAGAACGCATATTCGTCTCTTAATCTCAAGCTCGTCTAATGCAGCTTCGTCTTCAGCTTCAGACGGTAAAGAAGAGCTCACTCCCAATGGCCGAATATTTACAGAAAATAAAATCAATCATCGATAGTCTCGCTGGTGCTGAGAAAAACATATATCAACAAGATTTCATCTTTTATGCTTTGGGAGGACTTGGTCCTAAATACGAATCTCTCACTGTAGCAGTAATCACTCGCACCGACCCCATCGCCATCGAAGACCTCCAAGGAATGCTTCTTACACATGAGATTCACCTTGAATCACTCCACCCTAACTCTCCAACCGCTAATCTTGCTTTTGGATCGAGAGGGACTTCGAAACCATCCCACTCCAACGTTCGTGACATTCGGTCTCCTCTCCAAGTGATTATAGTGCAGAATGTTCGGTCTCCTCTCCAAGTGATTATAATACAAAAAATGAAACTGGCAATATATTGAGCTCACGTAATTCTAATGGATATCAAATAAATGGGCCTTCAAGTTCATTTAAATATCCACACTCCGACCGGGCTTCTACTATCGGGTTAGGGTGTCCTTCTACTAATGGGCCTTTTATTTTGGGTCGTGGGCCTCGTGGGCCCAATAGAAATAAAATACAATGTCAATTGTGTGATCGTTTTGGTCATGCAGCTAATGTTTGTTGATCGAGTCAGTTTTTGTAAGATTTGCAACTTTACATGTCATTCGATTGAAACTTGCCAACGTCATTAGAATCAAAATTCAGCGACACACTCTGCTATGATGGCTACACTTTCTTCTGTTTATGACTCATACTAGTATCCCAACTCTGGTACTACTAACCATCTCACGACGAATCTTGACAATTTTAGCATCTCAACTCCATATAATGGTACAAAACTATTTACATGGGAGACGATAACCCTCTTCCTATTTCTAATATTGGACAATCATTCATTCCATGTTCCAATAAAAACCTTCATCTACGTAATATATTACATGTCCTATTAATAACCAAAAATCTTCTAAGTCTTTCCAAATTTTTTGTCGATAATATCTTTTTTTGAATTTCATCCAAATTATTGTATTGTCAAGGATCAGGTCACGAAGAGGGAACTCTTTCGCAACACACTTAAAAATGGGCTATATCACCTACACTTAATCGTCAATCCTTCGCCCACTCATCAAGATCTTATTGGAACTCATCCATCTGCCAACTCTTGGCATCATCGTCTTGGACACCCTTCAACATCAACATTAACCTTTATTATGTCTTTTTTTCATTTACCTATTATTGACAACAAGAAATTAAGTTTTTGTGAATCTTGTCAATATGAAAAAGCACACAAAATTCATTTTCATGTTTCTCAATCTCGGTGTAAGTCTCAATTAGAATTAATACATTCTAACGTTTGGGGTCCTACTCCTCATTTCTCTACTAACGGTTTTTGATATTTTATCCATTTTATCGATGACTACAGCCACTTTACTAGGTTATATCTTATCTATAGAAAATCTAATGTCTTATCAACCTTTATTAAATTTAAGACACTTGTTGAAAATCAATTTAACACATCTATCAAAGCTCTACAATCTGATTGGGGAGGCAAATATAGAAATCTGAAATCTTATCTTGAAACTTATGGCATCAAACACCGTCTATCATGCCCTCATAAAAGTGAACAAAATGGTGTTGTTGAACGCAAGATTTGCCACCTTACAGTAATGAGTCTCACTCTTCTTGCTCATGCTTCTATGCCCCTATCTTATTGGAATGATGCGTTTTTGACAAGTACGTATCTCATTAATCGTCTTTCTTCAAATGGTAAAACTCGTCAATCTCCCTTTGAAATTCTTTTTAATCTTCCTCCTAGCTATCTATTCTTTAAAACTTTTGGATGTTCTTGCTTTCCGCTCACTCGATCATATAACTCTCACAAAATTGATCTTCAAACTATAAAATGTATTTTTCTTGGCTATAGTCCAAATCACAAAGGTTATTGTTGTCTACACCTTTCTTCCGGCAGAATATACATCTCTCGTCACGTCACTTTTGATGAACAAATATTCCAATTTAAAAGTATATTATCATAATCTACCAATCTTTCTACAACATCAGTCTCTCCAACACCGCACTTTCCTTTTCTGCCACGTTCATCACCTCCAATCTCCCCAATTTTAACATCACAAATCCCTAAACTACCATCTTTTTCAACATCTGAACACTCATCATCATCATCAAACTCTAAACATCCATCTTCACTAACCAACTCGCCAACATTAAACTTCTATCAACCATCATCAACAACCAACTCATCTTCAATCAATCCTCCTACTCCCATACGTGGACTTTCCACCGTTATACATGCTTCTAAATGTTCCTCTCATCATATGGTCACACATGCCAAAATTCGTGCCCTTCACAATGTTAACATTGTCACCATCTCCACCTCTCCACCCACATGCTTATTCACTACCAATAAAGATACTCAATGGCGTTTCTCCATGGCAAATGAGTTTAATGCTCTAACTCAAAATAATACGTGGTCTATTATTCCTCAATCCTCGTGGAATATCGTGGGTTGCAAATGGATTTTCAAAATCAAACAAAGAGCCGAAGGTTCCATTGAACGTCACAAGGCTCGTTTAGTTGCAAAGGGATTTCATCAATAAGAAGGCATTAACTATCTTGAAACATTCAACCCAGTTTTTAAACATACTACCATCCGAACCATTCTCTCACTTGTCGTCATTCATCAGTGTTCAATGTTAACAATGCCTTTATACATGGAACTCTACACGAGGAAGTTTTTACTTCTCAACCACCTGGGTTCACTCGTCCTGATTATCCTAATCATGTGTGCAAACTTTACAAAACACTTTATGGACTCAAAGAAGTTCCCTGTGAATGATATACTACCTTGAAATATGCTCTTCTTTCCATTGGTTTTCAAGAATCCAAAAATGATTCTTCCTTTATTCATGTACCACTCTCCACAAATTACATCGTTATTTATTGTCTGCATAAATGATATTATATTCACTAGAAATTCTTCCTCTCACACCTCCTCAATTATCTCTCAACTTAACCATATTTCCCCCTTAAAGATTTAGGTCCACTACACTATTTTCTCGAGATTGAAGCTCATCAATCTACCTCTGACATTTTTTTCTCTCAATCAAAATATATCAATGACATTCTTATCCGAGCCAATATGAGTGACACAAAACCTCTTAAGACTTCAATCTCTTCTGGGTCATCTTTATCTCGCCATGATGTCAATACTTTTCCTGAACCATTTTTGTATCGCAACATTGTTGGTGCTCTCCAATATTTGACGCATACTCGACCTAAACTAGCATTTGATGTCAATCGTGCTTACCAATTCATGCAGTCTCTTACCACCACTCATTGGTCTGCAGTAAAAAGAATACTCCGTTACCTTCGTCATACTCCTCAGTATGGACTTCTAATTCGTCCATCATCTTCTCTCGATATATATGCCTTTTCTAACTCCGAATGGGCTGGTTATCCAGACGATTGTTGCTCCACAACTGGATACTGCATATTTCTTGGTGACAATCTTATCTCTTGGAATTCAAAGAAACAACAAGTTGTTGCTTGGTCTAGTACCGAGTCTGATTATCGAGCTCTAGCTCATGCCATTGCTGAACTCATTTGACTCAAATCCTTGATACGTGAACTCTACATCTCCCCACTTTAACCTCTCACTCTATGGTGTGACAACATTTGTGCTACATTTCTGTCGGCCATTCCAGTTGTTCATGCTCGTACGAAACATATAGAGATTGATTTTCACTTCGTTCGCGAACGTGTTACTCAGAAATCTCTTTTCATTCGATACATGCCTACTGATGATCAAATTGTCGACATTCTCACCAAAGGACTTGCGTCAAACCGATTTGCTTTATTACGTAACAAACTCATGGTGTGCGCCTCCCCGTTTCGTTTGAGGGAAGTTATTAAAGACTCTAAAATTAAAGAGCAACACACTTGAGTCTCTTGGTTTTCATGTTTCACATATTAAGTGTATTTAAAATCTGTACATATTCTAACTTTTTAGTGTATAAATTCATACTCTTATAATTGTAATAACACATTGAAATATATTCTTAATCTACACCACGTTCTTACTTATTTATCTTCTCTAATTTTTTTAATCGACCGACTTAACGGTTTGATTTTATATATCGATATCTAAACCGACTTAACTGAACCGAACCACTCACACTCCTAAACTCAACTCAAAAGAGAAAAGATAAATTATTTGAAGATTATTCAAATATCTCAAATCAAACTCGGATTGTTTGATATTATTAAACAAAATACTTAAAAATGTGCAAGTACATATTTTATTTTTTTGGTTTAATAGATGTATGGTCATTTGAAAAATTGAAGTTATTTAAAATATTTTTATAATAATAAATAAATTCTTTTAGATTTAATGATTTAAAATATTGTTTTTATTTAATATTAAAATATTATTAAATATATTTTAATTAATTTTGTTTATTATTAAAGGAAGAAGTTATTATATTTGATTTTTAAAATGATAGAAAATTAATTAAGAACCAACTTCAAATTAAGACATTGTACCTAAAGATCAGTTTATTTGTCTTTTTGGCTCACGCATAAAATAAATTCGATGGTGACACTTCTTTTTTTTTTTTTTTTTTTTTTACGAAAATGTTACAATCGGATGCCGTGTGAAATTTTTTTATTTTTACGTCTCGCGATTGCCGGTTGCATTTTCGCGAATGCCGTTGCGTCTCGCGAATGAAGGTTGCATCTCGTGATTTAGGACGCTTCGTTCCGTCAAATTTCTCTCTTGAAGTGGTTGCACTCCCGCTTAAACTTTAGTGAACGGAGTATTCTCTCTCTCTCTTTTGTCTGTTGCATAAGCTTCCAGTATAGCGAAGGGTTATCAGGGAACGGTAGAATGGAAGATCATGCCGGTCGGTTACTTCTGGTTCTCGGTATTAATCTCCGTGTACTCCATTTAATGGCACGTAGCTCTTCTCGCTCTTCGGAGTTCTATCTGAATCATGCAATTTTTACGGAAGTTGTAAAAATCACAGGTCAAATGTTCTTCCTACTTCGGCAATAGCATCGATTCTTGCTAGTAACAATCTTCTGTTGTCATTTGATACTATTCTGAAGTCTGTGCAATATTTGTTCGCTAGCATCGATTCTTACTAGTGCTATTCCAGATCCTTCTCCGCATAGCTTTCGTATGCATTTTCTCACAATCTCTTGCTGTACGTATAATTGGAATAATAACAATATTCTGTGTCATTTGATACTACTCTGTAAGGTTGTGCAATATTTGTTCGCTAATGGACTCGTAATAGTTTAAGCATGATTTCTACATTGATTCTGATTCTCGGCCTTTGTGTCGTTCACTGATCAGAGCAAAAACATCTGTTCTGTGATGTTGCTTATGTGAGTATTAATCTGAAGTAAAAAGTCGCAATTTCTGATCGTTCTTCCCCAAATTTCTTACTAGTTTTGATTCAGCTCATTCTTCTTCGCTTCAAGTGATTGTATTCCACCAGATTTGTATTACTCATAGGATGTCTATGAATCCGATTTCTAGGTGAAAGTGGAACTATGCAAAAGCTTGATAGATGCCTTAACTTGTTGTATTTCATCTGTTCAGAATGTTGCAAAGTCAATAGTTGTTATGTTTCCATGCAGTACATCTGTGGAGAAAAATCCTAATAAACAAATGCTTGGGGAACGTGAGACTGTTAATGGCAAGGTATTCATTTGATAAGTGTTTCAATTCTCTTTTACTATGAATCATATATGACATTTTGAATACTATTTCCTCTGAATTTGCTTAGGATGGTAAATATGTGTGGATGACATACAAAGAAGTATATGATGTAGTAATGAAAGTTGGAGTTTCCATCCGCACATGTGGTGTTGGACAGGTAATCTCGTTTTGGAGACTTTCTGTTTTCAAGATAACATAATGTAGGCCTGTCAGGCTCGAACCTAAGAGCCTGGGGATATCCAGCTCTTGTTATCGCTAGGCTAGAAGAGAAGAGAAGTAATTAATGTTATTTCTCATGGACAGCTTTATGCTACATTTTGATATTGAAAATGCAGGGAAGTAGATGCGGAATTTACAGCATCAATTGCTCAAAATGGATCATAAGCATGCAGGTAAACTATCATTTTTGTCATCATTTTTGCAAGAAAAATGTTAATCTTCCCATTATTGGTCTCTTAGATCATTAGTTTATATTCTAATTCATTCTTTGTTCTCCCTTCAATTTATATTGTAATAATTTCTTTCTTTCTTGAGAAGTTTGTTGAACCTAATAAATTATTTACATTTTTGTGCAATTTCCCTTGATGAGCTTGATGCAAATGGCATGCATAATTGCTGTTGGAGTAACATATGAGAATTTGAATGCTAAATGTAATCATCTTCATTAATTTTGACAATATTGAATACTTAATAGATAATTAGATTGTGACAAAAGTCTAGTTTTCTTTAAGATTCAAATTATTTGTGATTGGCTAGCCTAATTGATGAATAGGTGCAGAAGGATGCAACTGGTTTATTGCTTCCAAGATAAAATTGTTCGAAATCATAATGTAACAGTAATTTGATTTCAATGCATTACCTTTACAAGACATCCTTAATCATATAGATCTCTTTAAAAATGAGATTTGAGTGTCTTTTGCTTGGCACTGCACATCCTTTTATATTTGCTAACTTATGGTAAACATTGTCATGACTTGTTTTAACTGGTCTGATCCTCGTGGATGATGCGGCTTTCGCTTCGAATGTGGTGGTAATGAGCTAATGAAATACAATTTTCCTTTTTTCCTTTCTGTTTTATTCTCCCCTCTCATATATTAAAGGTTCAGAGACTATCTATATTTCCTTTGAACATCACTTCTAGATATATCCAAAGAAGGGAAGATGGGGAAAAATTGAAGGTCATTAGAGTTTAATTGATTTCATTGCAAGTTTACCATGATTAACTTATTCGACTATCTAATCATTCATTTGAATTTTTGTTACAAAAAGTATGAGAATAATACATAAAGAAAGTGGTCAAATGACTTCTCCATATTATGATAAATAAACGTTTGATCATAAAGAGTAAGAGCTCTATAAACATCAAAACTTTGTATTCTGGAACTTCAAGAAATTCTACTTGCATGAGGTTGCCGTTGGTTAGTCCTTTGGTGTTGTGCTTCTTTGTAACGCAGTTGAAATTTCTTCAGGCCTGCAATGCTCATGGAATATACTGTGTTCCATTATATGACACTTTAGGTAATACTACTGTTTGATCCCTGATACTGATCTGTACCAATACAAAGTAATAAACCTCATTAAATTTGACCAGACCAATATGCTATGTGTACAGGTGCTGGTGCAGTGAAGTACATCATATGTCATGCAGAAATCTCAATTGTTTTTGCTGAAGAGAAAAATATTCTTGAGGTAAGCACTTGACTGCTTAGATGGGGAGATTATTTTTTAAACTTATCTTATCACATTATGTCATTTTGAGCTTTAATGTGATTTATTATAAAGCTAACAATCAAAAAGTACTTGTTGAGGCAATTTGAAAACTGATATCATTGAAAAATCGCCAAAGTTAGTAGAAAGTGATTTATCATTTTTTTTGTTTGGTATAATATTTTTTTGAATGATGATTTAGATATTTTCTTAATAATGATCCACATTATAGTGTGATTTTTTTACTTCATATGGTATAAAAGTCCTGATCATGATTATTTTTGGCAAACATAACAAACTAACAAAGGTATATTTTTCTTGATCAGATCATCATAAAACGTGATAACAAATAGGCTCAATTATCTAAACACTTTTTTGTTATATTTTGTAATAACAAAATTACTTTTGATTATAATTACGTTTTAGGCATGTTTCCTATTTTTGTCTTGTCCTGGATATAATTTATACTTATTATTTCAGGTCCTGAAGACATGTCCTAATGTCTCACACTGCTTAAAGAGTAAGATTATTTTATATCTCTTATGACATGCTTAGAAAAATAACTCATAAATTGAACATGTTACAAGTTATTAACTCTACCCTCTTTGTTGGATAGCTCTTGTCAGCTTCGGAGAGGTAACAGCCGAACAAAAATTGAAAGCTGCAGAGTTTGGTTTGTCAATACACTCTTGGGATGATTTTCTGCAGTTGGTGAGTTTCTATTTTAAATGATCAAATCCATATGAGTACTTCCTCAATTTTAGGTAGGCATATCTTTTGGTTATTGGTTATTGTTGATGATATTAATAAAGATAGTATGAGCCAATATATTAGAAATTGATTAATGATATGAACAATATTTGTATTTTATGTTTACTAAAGTGTTAGAATTATTCACTTGGATCTGGTTCTCAGTTTCTGTCCTGTGATGGATCCCCACTTGGAAAGACTTTATTTTTGGATAAATCTGGATCCAGACAAGAAACTGCCATTAAATTTTTTAATATGGGTTTGACTGAATTCTGTTTTAAAACATGGTCTCATCTGGATCCACATTCATATGAGATATCTGGTATACAACATGTTTTCATATGGCCCGATTCTTATTACATGTCAATTTGTTCTGTAGTGAATTAACACATATTGGCCTCAATTGAAAAAAACTTATTGATTATGTATTTGCATCCAGATATATACAAAAAGTGTTATTTATGCTTCTGATTAAATTTAGTTTCTAAACGTTTATGTATATAATGTGGATTCAGAAACAAAAATAAAAAAAATTTCCTAGTGGGGGCTTCATTTGGAAATAGCAGGATGACAACATAGTCCAACACATTCATATCCAGATACAACTTCAGGCCAGAGACAATGTCTGATTGGCTTGGTGATTTCTTTGAAAATCCGTATTGACGAGATCCACAAAGTTGAAATTTCATGGGTAATTGGTCAACTGGATTGTATACGGAAGACATTTGAAGGTTGCACGATTTTCGGTGTATCCCAACCAATACAAATTTCAAATAAAATATATTTAGTTTTGTATCCAAATATTCATTAGCAAGTTTTGAGTCATCCATATCCATTCAGATACCAAAGTGTTTCCAAATATATTTACATTCTCCCTTATGTTAGCTTTTGTTGTTTGATGGGCTTGAAGTTATTTCTTATCTGTAGGGAAAGAAGAAACAATTTGATCTTCCAGTAAAGAAGAGAACAGATGTCTGCACAATAATGTATACAAGTGGGACAACTGGTGACCCAAAGGGAGTAATACTTACTAATGGAAGTGTTCTCTCAATCATTTCTGGAGTACATCATTCCCTTGAAAGCATGAATCAAAAGGTGTTCTAATATGTATTCAAAGAGCTTCATAATAATGTCAAACACACATTCAATCTATGAAAATGGTCAGTTGTTTATTTGCAGGTTCTTGAGGTAGATATATTTTATTCCTACCTTCCTTTAGCACACATATTTGATCGAGTAATGGAGGAAGTGTTCATTTCCATTGGCGCTGCCATTGGATTTTGGCGTGGGGTATGTTTGATATAGAACAATATTATTGTTATTTATGCTTATAACCAATGAAGGAATAATGTGTTTTTTTTATGTACTTCAAACTAGGATCCTAAACAGTTGATGGAAGATATCAAAGAGCTAAAACCAACGGTTTTCTGTTCTGTTCCTCGCGTACTGGATAAAATGTATGCAGGTAAATATCAGACCCAACCTACAACATAATGGCTTTATTTTAGAAATTCATCTTTTTTAATTTTATTTTTTCCCTTTGTAAAATTGCATACCAGCACTTGATGAGGGTTAATCCAAATAAACCTCTTATCTCATCATCAATAAAATTATCAACTAAAAAGATTAGATATTTTATTGTAGTAGGCCTTGTTTGATCTTTTGGTTATTTGAATAACCAATTGCTTATTTCAAAATATCTTATTCGAGGTAGGCTATTGAAAATTTTGGTTATTTTGGTAAGGTATTTTGGTTGATGAATTGAATGATAAGATTAATTTAAAAAAACAGATTATTTGAACAAGCTCTTATGATTTTCTATACTTTGGATCTACAAATAAATTCCCTGCTGGATTTTTTCAGGTCTAATAGAGAGGACATCATCTGTATCAATCCTCAGATATGCAATATTTAAGCTTGCTTATGCATAGTAAGTGCTATTTGTATTGATCCATCTCATCAGTTTTATCGGTTGATACATCTACAACTAAAAATTGCAGCAAACTGCATTACATGAAAAAAGGATACAAGCATGTAGAGGCAGCTCCAGGTTTTGACAAAATTGTCTTTAGTAAGGTGGTGAAAGGATTTTTCATCATTTCCTTCTCTAGTTCCTGGTTATTCTGAAATTTTATTTCTTTTGAATTAATTCAGATAAAGGATGCTTTTGGAGGAAATATTCGTCTCATTCTATCTGGAGGAGCGCCACTCGCTACTCCGGTGGAAACCTTTTTACGCGTGGTTACTGGTGCTCATGTTCTTCAAGGATATGGTATGTACAACATATTATCTTCAAAACACTTTCTATGCTTAGGATATTTCCTTTGATCTGTTTGTCCAAAATATTAAATGTTATTACAGTACAATACAAAACAACAAATAAAGGAAAACAAGGAAACACTTTCTGGAGTTGATCTAGTTCTGAATTTGAACAAGAAAACATCAATAAATTTGTGAATAACATTATTTCATCTAAATCATCATTCGAATGAAAAACATGACAAAGAAAAGTGTTTCCAAGAGAATTTGTCAACGTCTTCTCATCCAAAAACAAACTCAGCTCCAATTCCATAAAGTGTTTTCAAATGGGCCGGTTAATCATGTACGTGATATCCCACATCAATAAGGTTGCAGATGCCTGTTCAATTTAAGTGACTAGTTTTCATGAAACAACCTGTTATTGGTCTTAGTCATAAATCATCCTTTTCCTGGAACCTACTGTTTCTTCCATTTATTTCAAAGATCAGGGATCTATTTCTGACTACAAATGTCTTCTGCTAGTATGTTAGCTGACAACAGGGCTTGCTTGATCTCTGTTTTTCTTTTCAAATAATCTGTTTTCTTTTTCTGAAGAAACAGATTATTTCATATTTGAAATCTGAAATAGTCTTCTTACATGTTAATTAGACATCGTTTATATACAACGACAGAAACATTTACATACTATAGAAGCAAACAAATGCATTACAATAACAAACCCAAAAAAAGTCCAATACACTTCCAGTCCATAAAGAGTTCAAAAACTGGCAGAACCATAATAAAAATACATTGCGGAAAAACATTCAAATCCATCAACAACACATCCAAACGCATTCCAATCCTTACAATTGACATCAGCATAGACAAAACTATTCAAGAATACATCCAAACAAGACAATCATGCACATGAGAAGAATAATGACAATAATTCTCCCCCTTCTGCATCTCTTCCATCTTTCCTGGAGTCTTTTCAAATAAATTGTTTATTTTGGAAAAAAAATTTATATGATAAAAAAATGTTTTATTTAGGTTAAATGATTAAAATATATCTTTAATATTTTAAAATTTTATAAAATAAGAATATATAAGTATTGATGTTGTAGCCTTTAAATCAAACTTTTGGCCAAATAGGCTTGCATTTTGAGCACACTTAATAAGTTAATAGTATCTAAAATAGAGGCCTGTTTTGTACAACAGGCTTGACAGAGACATGTGCAGGGTCATTTGCTGGGTTACCAGATGACCTATCAATGATTGGTACGGTCGGCCCTCCAAATCCAAATATTGATGCACGCTTAGAATCTGTCCCTGAACTGGGATATGATGCATTATCCAATCCTCCCCGTGGCGAGATATGCATGCGCGGTGATGCCTTGTTTTCGGGTTATTATAAACAAGAGGATCTCACCAAAGAAGTGTTGATTGATGGATGGTTTCATACAGGTACATGCTATTTTGTTATAATCACTTCTGAAAATTGTTAAAGTAAAAAAGTGAAAATGATTTTGATTGCATTTGGGTTAAACAAAGATTTATTAAGTGAAAAAGTGTTTTTCCACCAAATTTGTTGATCATGTTTTTCAGCCAAACTTTTATTATTATTCGTCAATATGATAAATTCACATTCCATCAATAAGCATATGAGCATATTTGGAAACTAATTTTGGATATGAACCCTTATCAAGATGAGAAATTGTTAATAAATTTATTTGAAAACTTGTTTTTTCCTCTGTATCTCTTTGGATATGAAAACAAATTTAGTGAGATACATATTATTGATAGTTTCAAATCTAAAATGTGTTTCCAAATACATTCTTGTAAGTTTAGCTCATAAAATATAATCATAATATGGCAGGTGATATTGGGGAGTGGCAACCTAATGGAAGCATGAAAATCATTGACCGCAAGAAGAACATATTCAAGCTTTCCCAAGGAGAATATGTTGCGGTTGAGAAATTGGAGAACATTTTTTCACGTGTTACATGCATTGATGCGGTAATGTTTTGAATATATGCTTATTAATTAGTCTGATAATGAAATTTATCTAGAAAATCCTATAATTAATTATGGAGCATTTTTCATCTACAGATGTGGGTTTATGGAAACAGTTTCAAATCCTTCCTTGTGGCTGTAGTCAATCCCAACAAGGAACTCTTAGAAAGATGGGCTGAAGTAAATGGAGTGAAAGGGGATTTCAGTTCAATATGTGAGAAACCAGAAGCAAGAGCATATGTTCTTGAAGAACTGAACAAAATGGCGAAAGAAAACAAGGTTAGATGTCTTTATTGATGAAAATCATAAATTAAGAGATTTCTTGATGATGATCCTAATGAACATAATTTAATTCTCTTTGGAAGTTAAAAGGGTTTGAGTTTGTTAAAGGCGTTCATCTTGATCCCAATCCATTTGACTTGGAGCATGACCTCCTCACTCCAACTTTCAAGCTGAAGAGAGCTCAACTTCTTAAACATTATCAGGTTAGTTTCCATGATAATCTCAAAGTTCAACATGAAACATGGTAAATATTGACTTAAGAGTGTGATCAAATTTTGATATTATTGTTAATGCTCAAATACTGATTTTTATTATTTAGGAAGCTAGACCCCACAGCCATGACCCGCTAAATAATTATTTTTAGAGTCCATTATTGAAATAATACAAAAAAAAAAATATCCTTTTGAAGAAACTGAAATGGTATAGAGTTCAACATTTTGTGGAAATTAATCAAAACACAAAAATCAAGTGTTAGACTTCAAATGGTATGTCAAAGCATCTTCTGGACATCAGATCAGTTTAGGTAAGTCCAAAATTTTCTTCCTACTCCATCTTAGATAAGAGGATTATTCACATGTTGGCCTTTGGATTGGGGTTGGGATTCTCCCCTTGTAGTATCTCGGATGTCAAGGTTCTTGATGCAAGAAAACTCTCTTAAAAAAGTAGATAATTTATAAGAGATAAAAGAAAACTAAAAAGTAAGGTAATTTATAAGGGCATTAACAAGTATTTTTGCTTCTATACTCACTTATATTATGTTCATGTTTGTGATTGTTAATCCATATAGGATTATATATTATAAACTCACTAAATTAGTTCTAAGGGACAAAAATGATTCCTAAAATAACAAAAGTTACAGATTTGATTCGCATTTAGAATTCTTTAAATGAAAGTGGGCTATCATGCTAGCTTCCTATATATGTTAAAAATTTTCCTCCAACTTGAGATTGAAGACGATATTTTAAAACATTGATGATATATTTTTCAAACCAAGTAAATTTGAGTGTTATAAATCATCCAAAATATGGATGCACATAATAAAGTAGGCTTGTGAATAAGTATATGCATTATAAAAAAATCACCAATTTGAGGACAAAATATTTTATACATCGAATTCACTTTTGCGATAAAAGGAGAAAGTTCACAGAAAATACAACATTATGTCAAAAGAATGATACCCCAAACAAAATTCTACCTTTCAATAAAGAAAGTGAATTTGAGAAACAAGTGACATTTTTGGTGCAACAAATAACTACCTATGATTGTTTATTGACTGAATAATGAGGTATAGTATATTGTGAAGAAACAACAACTGAAACAAAACTCTGATGCTGTAATAGCTGAAGAAAATAACAAAATATATCATATGAAGCCCAGTATAATATAATGTGTCTTAATCGGTTGCAATTTTAACCTATTATGATTTCTCCAATAATATTAACATATAGAGGCAATGAAATGCCTATGATTTGTTTTATGAACAAATAAGGGAAATTAAACAACTAGAAATCGAAGAATTTACGAGACTATCAAAACCCTCCGACTATGAATACTCCTGTCATGGCAGAGGCAGCAAAATATTATGAATCAGTGTCTTTAAAAATGAAAGACCCGCTCCGCTGCTCACATACCATGGTTAGAATTTAGAGAAAAAAATAAATATTATATTTCGTCCCTTTTATATTACATATATTTCGGTCTTTTTATAGAGATTAAATTATGCATATAAGAAAATGACTACAATTAACAATATGGTAATGATATTTTATTACAATATCTAATATTGATAGTATTTTTATCATATATATATATATATATATGATAGTCAATCCTACTGTTGGCGACTCTATTAGATGGAGGGAGTTCTTTTAACGTTGGACATTGCTATTTTTCGTGTTCAATAAGGTTATTTCGCCGAAGTTGAACTAGGAGAAGTTATGGGGTTCAAAAGTTTCGACCATATCTCAATAACTAGTAAACCAACTAAAATAGGTACTCTTATACTATTGTACTGTCAGTCCAGCCATCCCAACAACCAACTTCCTCTAGTTAACCCAAAGGAGCTCTAATATGGGGGAATTAGAATTTGACAGTTAGGGCTTATCTGACATGGGCCAGCCTGACTGTAGAGTAGTTATTACTTAAGGGTGCATAAATGAAAGCAGCTAATATGGAACATTGATAGTATTTTTAACATATAATATTAATGTTAGATATTATCTTCTGAGCCTAATTTATGCATCAAGTGTAAGATTAGCTAATATGTTGATTGTAGAATTAGTTATTACTATATATATTGTTTTGTAGCAGTCATGGTGAAATTCGAAATTGATGTTCCAAGACTTAAGCCTTCTTATGCTATTATTCTCTTCTCAACCTAATTTCCTTCAATTACAAAACCGTTTTATCTTAGAATTATAATTTCAGTTTCAACATAAGACTTGAAAAATTACTAACAGATTTTGTGTTGCAGAAAAATATTGACAACATGTACAAGGATGGGAAATAAGCACTTGGAGGAGGAGATATGCTGATTTGCAATCTTTGAACGTGTTTAAGGATATTCTGTATCATATGTTTGTACTTACTTTGACTCTCTAGTATATTATCATCAATATACTCTTAACTCAAACTAGTATTAGTAACTATTTACATTGCATCATAGTGCTTTTGCACTATATATATATAGCTTCTTTTTACAATTTGTATGAAATGGGTACCTGAGGTCTTTATTAAAAATGACTTCGGTTATGCTGTTTTTGGTGCATTTTAGGATATTGTATTTTAGCTAATAAAATCTTGATGAATTAAGTCCAGCAATAAAATTTAAAATATACCTGATAATATGATAATTTGAACTATGGATGAGCATTCAAACTGATAAACATTCAATATAGGGGATAATATTTTAGTAATTAATTTGGTTTGATTAGTTTTTTAAAATTAATATTCAAAATATTATCGAATCGACTTTTCTGATTATATTCAATCTGTCAGATATAAGGTTGGATGATGGTCTTAATAGAGTGTTAGAAGTACTAAATTTGAACTCAGAGACCTTTTATTATTGTGAGACTAAGCATTAATTGTCAGTAAATTGAAAGTTATTGGTCTTTATTGTATTTTATGCAATTAAATTTTATTTAATTATTAATGAGTTTGTATGTATAAGTAGTTTAGTGTTTTAGGCTAATCTACTCCTTTAAAAGAGTTGTTTGCAAAGTTGATATGCAATACTTAAGACTCTTAAACTTTTTCTCTTCAACAAATATTATTGTCCTTCCCAATTTTTCCTTAATTTTCTTTATTCATCATTGTTCTTAGAAGATCCGATAATCGGAACCAACATTTGGTATCAGAGTCTATCTAAAGAATATGTCGTCAACAAGATAAACTAGAGATGTGGAGGCAATAAAGATCAGAAGAGAAGGGAACGTGATGCTCTCCTATCTGTTACTCACAAATAATAATTACTCGGTGTGTGATGATCGGCGAGGTCGACGAACGGAAAGATAAAATGAGTCTCGCCACCATTTATCAAGTGCTCTCCGAGAACATCCTTTTCATGGTGACCGAGAAGGATTCTGCCAAGCTAGCATGAAAGACGTTAAAGACGATGCATGTTGGAGTGGAGAGAGTCAAGGAGGCAAAATTGCAAACCATGAAGACACACTTTGAGGCGATTCACATGAAGAACGAGGAATTAGTGGATGATTTCGCCATGAAATTGACATTCATCGTGACTGGTATTATCTCGTTGGGAGAGAAGGTGGAGGAGATCTTCGTCGTCAAGAGTACTTAGAGCCGTACTACAAAATACATGCAGATCGTTACCACGATCGAGCAATTTGGTGACCTCAAGAAATTGACCACCAAGGAGATCGTCGGTCGCCTCAATTTGGTGATCTCCTTTCTAATTGAAGAGGAGGAAGAATAAGAAAGGAGGATCTCGTGTGGTAAAGAACATTTTTGTTTGCGTTAAACTCTATGCTCTCACATTTTTGAATAAATTTTTAAGATTTTATCTTGTAAGATCGAAACTACGTTGAACCTGATTTATTATTTTATGAGAATACATAGAAAACCTCTCATGGAGTTCGGTTAAAATAAAACAATAAAAATACAACCATGAAAAACATTTCTTTTGACGAAGAGAATGTGTACAAACGTAATCCGTGCGCCAAAATAGCGTGATAGTCAATAAGCACTCAATCTCAACATGAGGCCAATAATATTACACTAGAAGATAACATCGTTTGCATAACTAACTAAATTGACATATGCAAAATCTTCACATGCATTTCTCCTAGAACAAAAAAGACAAAAACGAAAAAGAGCAGTTGTCTTCTAAGTGAAAATCATCACAATAACTTGCTCAAACATTAGTTATCACGAGATATTAGAACTCTAAATAGAGGAGAAATTTGGATCTCATTCAACAACAATATGTTCAAAAGATACTTCACTTAGAACATACACATTCTCGGATCGATGAAAGACATATCTTGATATCTTGTTCATGCCTCGGAAAATGAAAATAAAATTATGATCATCCCACGTGTCTAGGTGATTTTGAAAAAAAATCTATGTCATTACTAGGGATATGTTTTCATCAAAATAAAAAATGAAAAATAAACAAAAATGTTAATGTTCTCTAAATTACGTCAAACTTATTCTCTTCTCATGATATACGTAGGTAGCCTCTCACGAGGTTTGGTTCTAATAAAAAAAATAAACTAATTCTATAGACACCTATTTTTTACACACTCCAAATTTATAACTTTAAAAAAATCACGAGCCTAAAAAATATATTTTATGAAATTTATAGACGGTCACATTCACATAATTAAAATAAATAATTAATTCAAGAGTGAAGTTGTATCGATTAAATTTTTAATTAATTAAAATATGAACATTTTATAAATAAAATCAAATTGTCAAAATAAATAATTACAATTGGCTAAGATGGAATAATATTATGTCCTAATATTTGTGTTTAATATTGTGTTTTGATAGGAAATGATTAAAAACGGTCTCAATAAGAAAATGCAATGACATTAAAAAGAGCGACACGAACAACACAAATGACATAGAAGAAGGATATCGTTTTAGGAATTACTAATTAAAAAGTAAAGGAAAAAAGTAATGAAAAAATGAATAATGAGCTTATTCTTTTTGTCCCACATTGAAAATCTAAAATTTATGTATTTGTCCCACATCGAAAATTTAACAAATTTTCAACATTTTTATACAGAGAAGAATTTTTACACTTCAAAGTGCCTTCAAAATTTATTTGGAAGAGAGAACTTAGAGACTATATTTTTTAAACTTTTTAACCCTCTCTAAATTAGTAAAAAATAAAATATCAAGTGAGGCGCTAAGGAGCATTGCGTGAACTTTCATTGGGAGGATAGTTTGGAACGCCCAGTATTAGCAGAATCCCCAATTGTGTAATTCATCATAAGTAGATTTAATTTTTGCAATAGATAGATTAAGATGCGTTAAAATCATGTTTAGGATTTGAGAAAAAGTTTTGTAGATGGGAAGATATAGCTTAAATTTTTTTCTATTAACTCCATTTTACTTTTAATAATAATATAAACGAGCTTCAATTTACGCATATTTGAGTTTCATGTTTCTTATAAATGATGTAGTTCTTCAATTTGATGATCTTGATATGTTTCTTGGATTTTTTGAAAAATTTCTATTGAATTGTATATTCCAGATGGACGGTCTCTACTCCGAAACAACTTGATCTTTTAAAAAAACAATGTTTACACAATTTCAATTGTATTAAATTCTCAAACCTAACCTAATGTGACTATAGGTTCTACCTATGTCCCCCTAGGATGTGTGGAATCATGCATCTATGCCAATTATTTGACAGGTAATAAACAACCAGAGTAGTTAGTTACCTGAACAATATAGGATTTTAAATATAGGCATTGTGCTGATAATAACACAATTGAATAATAGGAAAAACATATAATGCATCCAAAAATATTGATTAATATACCAAAATATAAGAAATAATTCAAAGATCATCTAAGAATTTTTCTCTTAATTTTTGGAGTCCTCAAATGCAAGTTATGGATACAATAAGATAAGAAAAATGATAAATATTCAAACTACCCTAATTTGTGATTTTTTTTATTCCATAAAGTGAAAAAAAAAATCTAAGTCATTTTATATTTTTTGGAATTTTTTTTAAATGTTAGAGGTATTTTATTATTAAAAATGAATTCAAGTGACTATTTTAAGTTATTTAGACCTCAATTTTAGACAGTTTTATAGTTATTTTTTAAACGCGATTATAAACAGTTTAGAAGTCGAACTAGAAATTTATCACAATGTAGAATATATCACAATATTAGCCAGTTTAGATCTGTATCCAATGCAAGATTGATAATATATCAAAATGTGACAGAAAATATCAAGAAAATTTTGATTTAAGAACCTTACTGTCTTGGCTCCATATGACCTACATAAAGTTAAAACTGATCAAAACGTATCTACACAAAGTTATAAATATACATGTCATCTAGGTTGTGTCAAAATTTTAGATGAATTGAGGTTAAAGTGAATTTTTAGTTGATGGTCTAACAAATAAAAAAAAAAAAAGCATGTTTTATCAAAGATCTATTTTCTTGTGTTCTTCCCTAACACAATCCAAAATGCTTATACAATATTTTTGGATAGTCGTTCTCAAACAAGATCATCCATTTTTTTTAATTTGAAATTAATTTAGGCTAATTTTATTTATAATAAATTGATAAAATGCAATCCAACAAATCATTCAAGGAACATATGTATCATTAAATTGAAGAACTACATAAGAAATAAGAAGTATGCAGAAATTGAAAGCTCGTTTATACACAAAGGACATAGCACGTAAGTCATTTCTCGAGTGTTACTAAACAACGGACTCAAAAGAATTTTTTGAATTTATGTTTATACACGTATAATATTTCTTGATTGTAAAAAATCAGTGACGACTTTAAAATTTAAAAAGAAACTAACTATTTTAATTTAATTTTTTAAAATATTTTTTTTTATTAAATCTATCATTTTGACTACTCGTCTCTTTTATGAGATTCAATAAAAGAGTAAGTATGATTTTTTTTAGTAGTTTAAAATATTTATTAATTTTTAATTATAAAATTCAAAATATATAAAATAAATGAATGAGTTAGTAAATAGGTTAAATTGGAATGAATTTATTTATTATTAATATTGTTTTATTTATTTTTTAAGACATTTCGAAGAAAAAAAATGTGGCCAAATTTTGGTCGGAAAATCAATGATTAGCAAGCCACCGGTAGATCCCACCTACAAAGACATTGTATAACCCTAAGATGGGTCTATCAGCCGAGTCTAGGCGCGGAGGCCCAACCAAGGCTAAAGAGAAACTTATGTTGTGTTTGGTTTCATAGAGTTAGTAATATTTTTTATTTTATTTGACAGTTTTTCAAGTTTGGTTTAGACATAAAGTTGGATTTATTTTTCTATTGGCAAAATAATTCCTTATTCTTCTTGAAATACATTTCTATTTCAAATCCAAGGATTTTCATTTCTAATCTTTCTCAGTTCTCTCGTCAGATTGTCTTTCATTGTTGCCCCTCCTCCGGATCTCATTTTCTCCCAAATTTAGACAACGCTGAAGATTTGTTCGATTTGTTCTTCAACCCTAGCCGCTGAATCCACCAAATCGCCGAATTCTAGCATTGTTGCGAGGTATTATTGATAGTTCTTTCTATCTCAAAGAAATTGCTCGTCCAGATTGTCTTCCATTGTTGCCCCTCCTTCAGATCTCATTTTCTCCCAAGTTTAGACAACGCTGAAGACTTGTTCGACTTGTTCTTCAACCCTAGCCGCCGAATCCACCAAATCGTCGAACCCTAGCGTTGCTACGAGGTATTATTGATAGCTATTTCTATATCAAAGAAATTGCAATTTGATTTTTTACTTCAGACTTTTTGGTTGCAAGCATGAATCAGTTAAACATAACTGAGATGGAAGTCGACGAAACTAATGAAACTGTTCTGTTAATACAATACTGGCTGCGTATGTTGCGTTTGCTGTTACTATTTCTTGAACATCAATATGTGATTATCATCATGAACACTCGTAATCTATCACTAGAGAGAAGATACTTTCATGATTTTCTCATTAGGCGGCTCATTTGGAAATATTAGTATACCAAAGTGATGAAACCTGTATTGAGCAATTGAGAATGGATAAATATATTTTTAAGACATTATGCACCATGCTTGAGGTTAAAGGAAGGTTGCGAGATACAAAGCACATGTTGATTGATGAACAAGTTGCAATGTTTCTACACATTCTAGCCCATCATGTCAAAAATCGGATGATAAAGTTTAGATTTCGACGATCAAGTGAAACAATTAGTAGGAATTTTCTAGGTGTTTTAAATTCTATTATGCGACTACACAAGGATTTGTTGAAGATACCAGAACCAATCCCCATTAACTCCACAGATGAAAGGTGGAAATGGCTTAAGGTATAATTAGAAGGTTTTAGTCTTACATTATGATAGAAAAATTAAGTAGATTAATTTTGGAACCGGCCAGACAAACTAAACATAAGTTGAATTTCATGTGCAGGTACTTAACAAACCGGAACCGGAAATCTGGCGACAAGAACCGGTCGCTACCACTTCAAAGAAACCGGCTTCAAAGTGATCAAGTTAAAGGATCACAGGAACCGGCTTCACTCTCTCAAGCAACCGGTTAACGAAGAACAAAAGACTATACTCCAACCGGATCATAATGCACAAGACACAGAAACCGGAAAGTACAGATCAAAAGTCAGAAGATTCAAATCTTAAGAGTGACGTATCATGACGGAAGAAACGTGTCTCGAAAGAATAAAAGAAGATCGGATCCGATCAGAAGCATGGGAGGAAAGCAATGATGCCTTGTTGATCCGATGCTGACGACCGGAAGCGGATGTTCAACACGTGTATCAATCTGAAAACCGGCTATGTCATCATCTGTTCAGAGTCACCTGCATGAATGCCAGGTGTTGAGGAAGTTGAAGCGTGCAAGCAATCTTTCTGCAAACAGGCGTGATGACGATCAACCAATCCAGAAGAGAGAGAAGAAAGTAGCCGTTAACTACTTTCAGCTATAAAAGGAAGACGGATCGTCTTCATTAAATGCCAGTTCTGCAAGTGACGGATTACGAAAACAAATCATAAAAGTATTAAAGTCTAGAGAGATAAAGTCTTATATTCTAAAACCGGTTTGCCTAAAACCGGAAGTCACTTGTGTGTTATTGTGTTAAGTTGTTGTATTACATCAAAGTGTGAGTTTTTGGTGTAACCGGCGAGTAGCGAAGTTGGGCTCGACCGGAAGTGTGATTGTAACTCTAAAGAGTTAGTGGAGATCCTTCTCATAACCTGAGAAGAAGGGGTGACGTAGGAGGGTTTGCTCCGAACATCCATAAACAAATTTCCGTGTCTTGTGTTCTTTCATTCGCTTTCATTTCCTGCTCTTTCTAAACATAAACCGCAAAACTAATCGTTCTTCCAAAACCGGTCACTCACCTACGTTAAACAGCCTCCTTCTTAAACATCATCTAAAAGTCGCAAACGTTGCTTCAACCTGAAACAGACATTTCCGCCCTTGAACCCGGTTCAAGAGTCTGTGACAGGTTGTGCAGTGCTGAGAAAGGTTTTAGTCTCTAACCGGACTATTACCAAAGAGTTGTGTGTTGTGTAAGCGGCCACCCTTCCTAAAACCGGAAACACCCCGGTCCTCCAAGGGCGTCCCCGATCCTAACAAGTGGTATCAGAGCGAGGTTCTTAGCATTCAAGCAACTAAAGATGGTGGAAAGCATGACCCACAGCGACAAGCCGCCAATGCTAAACAACGAAGCATTTAGCAGTTGGAAGAAACAGATGTATCTACATCTGATAACACTAGATGATGAGATGAGCCGAGTCCTGAAAGAAGGACCGATCAAGATCAACAAGGAGGAAAGCCAGTGGACGAGTGAAGATCGGAGAAGAAGCAACCTGGACAACCATTGCATGAGGCACATCTATAAAGCCATAGATAACAACACCTTGAACAAAATATCAGAGTGCGAAAATGCAAAGAAAGCCTGGGAAACGATTATCCAGATCCACGAGGGAAACGAAAGAACCAAGGAGAATAAAATCTTGGTGGCTACGCAGAAGTATGAAAACATAAGGATGAAACCGGGAGAAAATATGAAAGAATTTAGCAACCGGTTCACCAGCGTAGTAAGCGAGCTTCAGACACTCGGAAAGAAGTATGACAACCGAGAAGTGATTATCAAAGCTCTAAGATCACTGCCAAGCACGTGGGATATCAAGACCATGGTGATGAGGGAGTCCAGCACCCTTGGGCAGATGAAGCTGCATGATGTATTTGAGGACTTGAAAGCCTACGAATTCGAGATCAATTCTCGGATTGAAGATGAAACATCTACATCAACCGCAACAAGAGCCTTGGTCACATCGGTGGAACCAGCGGCTCCAGTATCAACCGCACCGGCTCCAGTCAAAAACACTGATCAAATAACCGACGATGTGATGGCAATGCTAGCCCAGAAATTCGGGAAATTCATGAAGAAGAGCCAACCACCATCTAACAATGATTTTAATTATAACTATGTAGATAAATCAAACAAAAGATGCTATAACTGTGATGGTTTTGGACATTTCAGGTCAGAGTGTAGAAACCAAGAAGAGATGATAGAAAACCGGAAGGAAACTATCAAGGGAATAATTATCAAAGCAACCGGTATCAGGGAAACAATTATCAAGGAAACAATTATCAAGGAAACAATTATCGGGGAAACAACAATAACCAACGAAACGATTACCGAAGAAATGATGATCAACATGCTGGTGAAGGAAAGGAGATCCAAAAAGCTCTCATTGCATCAGACGGTGGAAGCGAATGGGCATATTCCGACAATGAAGATGGTGAAGAAAAAGTAACATGCTTCATGGCAAACGACGAAGAGGTATTTGATTTCTCTTCTGATGAATTTACTAAAGAAGATCTAGTTTCTGCACTCAACCAAATGGTTGCTGAGTTCAGAAATATATCTGCGTATATGCCAACATCTGTAGAACCTAAAACCGAACAAATAAATGATGAAAACGATAAAACATATGAGATCAAAACACATGAACCGGATGAACTATTCTCGGATAATGAGGAGACAGTTCAACCGGAAATGGAAACCGATGAACGAGCAATGTACGTCACGGCTGCGTGGGAGAGATCACGTCAAGCAGTGAAACAAATGTGTAATTATAAATGACATCCGAAGTGTAGATATGGTATCGGTTATGATCCAAGTAAACAAAATGAAACAAAACAATCTAATGGGATGAAACTAACGAAAAACAATCTTCCATTTATAAAATTTGTCAAAAGCTCACAAACCGAAAATGACCTAAAACCGGAAGAAACGCTTAAGTATGTAGGTCCCAACGAATCTGAAAAATGGCTTCATCCTGAGAGAAGGAAAGCCAACCGGAAACCAAATAAAAATAAAAATAATAAAAACCGACATCAAAGAAGTCCATCACCACATAAGGCATTCTTGAGCAACGGCCAAGAAGTTAAGCCAAATACTATCAAAACAGCAACCGGGAAAGTGATCCGACTAATTCAAGTCTGGATCCCAAAGGGACTAATCAACCATGGACCCAACTAAATGTGGGTACCAAAAAATTGTAAATAATTGTTTGTTGCAGGTTAGGAGGAGAAATCGGTTAAAGAATTCTGAATGGTACTTGGACAGTGGATGCTCAAGGCACATGACCGGAAACAAGGAGCTACTGACCAACATCAAGTACGAAACCGGAGCATTCATCACATTCGGGGATAACTCAAAAGGTAAAACCGTGGGCAAGGGTAAGATTGTCCATGGTGAACTATCCATAAATAATGTGTTATTAGTAGAAAAACTAAGCTTTAATTTACTAAGCATAAGCCAGATGTGTGATGTGGGCTATAAAGTTGAATTTCATAAAAATTCATGTTTAGTTAAAAATCAAAATGATGAAACGTTGTTAACCGGAAACCGGATAGGAAACATTTACAAAGTAAACTGGAAAACTGATTTCGAAAAACCTGTGTGTATGATAGCCGGAAATGATCCAAATTGGCTTTGGCATAAACGGTTAAATCACTTGAATTTCAAAACGATTAACTTTATCTATTCCAAGGAACTGGTTCACGGTTTTCCAAATGTTAAATTTTCAAAAGATAAAGTATGTGCTGCATGTCAAATGGGAAAACAAGTGAAATCATCTTTTAAAAGTAAAGGAAATTATCAATCTGAAAGATGCTTAGAACTGTTGCATATGGACTTGTTCGGTCCGGTTAGAGTAACTAGTTTAGGAGGCATGCATTATACTATGGTAGTTATTGACGATTACTCCAAATTTACTTGGGTTACTTTCCTAGCTTCTAAGAATCAAGCAACTTCAAACTTGATTAAACTGATTTTGAGAATACAAAATGAAAAATCTATTCGAGTAAACAAAATCAGAAGTGATAGAGGAACTGAGTTTATTAACAGTAATTTAACTACTTTTCTTGATGATTCCGGTATTAGGCACGAGTTGTCTAGTGCCAGAACTCCTCAACAAAATGGCCTGGCTGAGAGAAGAAACCGAACTCTCAAGGAAGCCGCAAGGTCAATGATAGCCGATTCGGGTATCGCTCAAAAATTTTGGGCTGAAGCTATCAACACCGCTTGCTATACACAAAATCGATCTCTAGTGACTAAACGGTTTTCGAAAACTCCTTTTGAAATTTATTTTGATAAAATCCCAAATGTACGGTATTTTCGAATTTTCGGTAGTAAATGTTTTGTTCACAATAACGGCAAGAAGTACTTGACCGCTTTTGATGCTAAATCCGATGAGGGAATAATGTTGGGATATTCAGCTGTGAGTAAAGCCTACAGAGTATACAATACTAGGACTTTAACAGTTGAAGAAACCGCACACGTTGTTTTCGATGAATCTGTTGAGCGAAACACTGCATTACCCTTCGACCTTCACAACAGAATGGAAAATTTCAATATCTATTCTGATGATGAAGACGAGGTTCCGGTTTTTAGACGCTTTGTCAAGGACCAAGCGGTTGATGTTGAAATTCAACCTGATCAAGCTGCCTTACCGAAGAAAGTTGACGCTTTAGTTTCTACTGAAGAAATCGGTCGGTCTGACTCTGTTCAACCTACCGATCAGTCTAACCTTGATCAGCCAGCCGAAAGCTTGGTAGACACGTCTCGGATTAACCTCAGAAGGAACAAAAATCATCCTCTTGAACTAGTAATATGTAACATCTCCTCACCTGTCCGAACTAGGCAACAAAATTTGGATCACTATGGAAACTCTGCTTTCATATCACAAATTGAGCCGAAAAAGGTGGATGAAGCACTGTCAGATCCAGATTGGATCTTGGCAATGCAAGAGGAATTAAACGAGTTTGAGAGAAATAAAGTCTGGTACCTAGTTCCTAGACCGAAAAACAAACCGGTTATAGGCACACGATGGGTATTCAGAAATAAACTCAATGAAGACGGTTTAGTTACGAGGAACAAAGCCCGGTTAGTGGCTCAAGGCTATAAGCAGGAAGAAGGCATTGATTTTGAAGAATCATTCGCCCCTGTAGCAAGACTTGAAGCCATTAGAATATTTTTAGCATATGCAGCTTTCAAAAAGTTTAAAGTTTATCAAATGGATGTAAAAAGCGCTTTTCTAAACGGTAAAGTAAATGAAGAGGTGTATGTTAATCAACCTCCAGGTTTTAAAAATCCAGAACATGAAAATCACGTTTACCGGCTGAATAAAGCTCTTTACGGTTTGAAACAAGCTCCAAGAGCTTGGTATGATACTTTGACTCAATTTCTATTTGATCACAAATTTACAATCGGTTCAGTAGACAAAACCCTCTTTAAATTTGAAAGAAAGGAGCAAATTTTACTTGTTCAAATTTATGTTGACGACATCATATTCGGGTCAACCGATCCAAAGTTATGTGACAAATTTTCGAAAATGATGACTGATAGATTTCAAATGAGTATGATGGGGGAAATAAGCTTCTTTCTAGGACTTCAGGTTAAGCAGATGGAAGCCGGAATTTTTATAAGTCAACCGAAGTATACAGCCGAACTGCTGAAGAGATTTGGGATGGATACATGTGCCGAAGCGGCTACGCCAATGAGTTCTTCCGTGAAGCTGGACAAAGATGATGATGGTCAAGCCGTTGACATCACAGCATATCGAGGAATGATCGGATCGCTGTTGTATCTCACAGCTAGCCGACCTGATATCCTGTTTGCGGTTGGAGTGTGCGGAAGGTTCCAAGCAAATCCAAAGCAATCTCATTACACAGCGGCTAAGAGAATCTTGAAATATCTAAAGGGAACTCAAGAAGTGGGACTCTGGTATCCAAAAGACTCGAGCTTCAATCTAATAAGCTACTCAGATGCCGATTACGCGGGATGCAAAATCGACAGAAAGAGTACAAGTGGAACCTGTCAGTTTCTGGGTGACCGGTTAGTTACCTGGAGCAGCAAGAAACAAACGTCTGTTGCAACGTCAACCGCAGAGGCGGAGTACTTAGCGGCTGGAAGCTGCTGTGCACAACTCCTCTGGATCCAACAGCAACTCAGGGACTTCGGAATAGAGGCAAAGGAGTCTCCAATCTTTTGTGACAACACCAGCGCCATAGCGATCACATATAATCCGGTGTTGCACTCAAGAACAAAGCATATCGACATTCGACATCATTTCATCCGGGAGCATGTTCAGGAGAAACACATCCGGCTGGAATATGTGTCGACCGAGCAACAAGTAGCGGACATCTTCACAAAACCGCTACAGGAAGCTAAGTTTTCGCATTTTCGAAATATCTTGGGTCTTACTAATCTTAATCAATTGATATAATCATGATTAATGCATGTATATACAGAACCGGGATATGTGTTCAGGGAGAAGCTAAAGCTTCTCAAACCATATTCAAATAGGCCATTAATAAATCAAATATGCTAACCGGGAGGAAGTCTCCAGTTATGTCTGATTACTTCATTATTTCAAATCAAATGTATGTTTACTATACGGTTGAAATAACCAGGTTGAAGTGGATAAAACAAGTCCAAAGTTGAACAACTGTTGATATCAATCAACTTTTCTTCATAAAACAGAAATATCCTACTAAAACCGGTCATGGAAAACCGCTCAGTACATATGCACTCTGATCTGATGAAATGAACTTTTCCGGTTAACATGAAATGACTGACCGAGTTTTCGTGCATGTTTTGAAAAATGAAGCCTGTGATTAATTAAAAACAAGTCTACCACAATCGAGATGACGACATGTGTTAGGATCTAGGTCGCCGCTGGTGGACCGGGGGTTGGACCGGTTAGCGGTTCTCACTCGTAGGGTGGTGATTAATCCTGTTAGAGATTAACACCGGGGTTTCAATACTACACAACCTGTCACAAACCCTTGAACTAGGTTCAAGCGCGGAAGAGGTTTGCTTTCAAGTTGAAGCGGTACACGTGTATGATAGGCGGAGTCGGTTTCGAATGATAGAGATTTGAAGAATGGTGGGTCGGTTTCGGTTATCTGGATATTCGGTATGGTCAGTATGGAGTTGGTTTGGAGCGGTATGGTTTAGGTTAGTTGGTTATGTAATGAAGCCAACAGAAAGTAAATAACACAACAGATTTTATGGATGTTCAGAGATAAAACTCCTACGTCACCCCTTCCTCTCGAAACCGCGAGAAGGATATTCACTAAGGAATACAAATACAATTCGATCGAGACTTATTTCCTGCTCGATAACACTCTTACAATTTACACCGAAATTGTAACACACACTTAGAATTTAGCACTTAGGCTTTCTTAGAATACCACACTGTTATCACTTGTAGTAAATGCTCTCAACGCTTCACTTGTCTCACTTAATGTCCCACTTTTTGTTGCTGCGTTGTCCCACATTTACTCTTCTGCAACTGCCTCCTTTTATAGGTGAAATATGCCAACGGTCATATTTCAAAGCCTTGAATCTGATTGGCTGATCAGAGGTGCAGTGATTCAGTGTCTCAGACCTGCCGGTTGTCTCCTCAGACCTGACGGTCAATCTCAGACCTGGCATCCTGTTTCAGACCTGCCGGTCTGTTAAAGCAAATCTGCTGGGTTTGTCTTTTACTCAATGTAGGCACTGTCTGCTTGGACAGTTGTCTGTACTTTAAAGATTTCCTTTCTGGCTTATCCCGAAGTAGAAGGATCCGGTAGTACTGTTTTCTGCAGCCTACAGTCTTTCCTCAGACTTGCATGGATATGGAAGTATTCAGTCTGTTCCTTTGGTATCATTCTCAACAGATACCCAAAGTGTCTTCTTGTACTAGTCGGCCTCTTGACTTGGCCGAATGTCTTTTGGTAGTGAAGTAACCGGACTTCTTCCGGTTATTCTTGTCTTGTGGATGATCGGCTGTTTGATGGTTCCGGTTTTAAGCTTTGGCCGATCCTTTCTTTGTGCGGTCACATTCCGAATATTCTTGATCGGTTTGGTAGCTTGACCGGTTAGGTTTTCTTCAGTCGGTTCTCTTGTTCATCCGGTCCGGTTCCTTGTTCCTGATGATTCCGGTTTTGAGCTTTGGCCGATCCTTTCTCTGTGCGGTCACGTACCGAATACTCTTGATCGGTTTGGTAGCTTGACCGGTTAGGTTTCTTTAGCCGGTTCCGGATGACTTTAGGTTTTTCATAGCTTCTTCTGGCCGGTTTGATATTCAATCGGCGACCTATAGGTAAATTTCGGATTTTGCTCAGCTTCCCTGAAATAGCAAAACTTTAAATATTATTTGCTGTCGATGAGATTTGATCCCTGGTCACATGTGTGACAGGCATGGGTGTTTACCACTACGCTACAACACCTTCTTGTTATATTTAAACCAATTAATATACTTGATATGACTTAACGGTTTATTTTCTAACAATTTCTCCCTTTTTGATTATTTTATTTAAAATTATCAAAATCATGTAAGTTTGCAACCGTAGGCCGGTTGTTTTTGTTTGTCCGGTTTTTTTTTTTTGAAAAAGACTTAGAGAATTTTTCGAAAAATTTTGGGAGAAAATTTTGAGAAAGGTTTTGGAAGAGTCTTTATCTTTTATCTAACAATTTCTCCCTTTTTGATTATTTAGAATAAATATTCAAAACCATGCAAGAAGTAAGAAGTAGGCCAGTTTAAAAATCTTATGTTTGTTTGGCCGGTTTAATCTAATAATTCTAAAATATTTCTAAGGGAAGAAAACTTAGACTCGAGAAGTGGCTTTGTGAGGATGTTAGCCACTTCATGCTTGTTCCCTTCATGTGATGTGTCTGTCAGCAGTCGGCTGTTCGAATGCAATGTTGTCTTTTCCAAGCCTTTGTCTTGATTTACCTACATTCATAGACAATAGAAAATCTGGTTCCCATTTTTCTGTTCCTCATTTGCCATGAGGCACGTGAGCTCATCATCGCTGTCACTGCGAGCCCACAAACTTCCACCATCGTCGGCTATTAGTGCTTTCGGTACCTCACTTCCTTCACCGGTTTGTTGATAGTTATTTCGGTTATTTTGATTGTCCGGTTTCCGGTCATCTCTCCTCGGTTTTCTGCATTCCCACTTGTTTTCCTTGGTTCTTTCATTTCCCTCGAAGATCTGGATAACTGTGTTCCATGTCTCCTTCGCGGTTTTGCAATCTCTGATCTTGCAATATGTGTTTCTGTCTACGCTGTTGGAGATCCGGTTTCTTGCATGGTTGTCCAGATTGTTCCTTCTCCTATCTTCAGCCGTCCATTCTTTTCTATCTTTATCAATGAATATCGGTCCTTCGGTCAGAATGGATTCCATTTCATCATCCAAGGTGACTAGATGTAGGTGCATGCGTGCCTTCCAGTTGGCAAAGTCATCACCTTCTAGCATTGGAGGCCTATCCTGATACATGTTTGCTTGAGTATTGAAACTATCTGCTCTGATACCAATTGTTAGGATCTAGGTCGCCGCTGGTGGACCGGGGGTTGGACCGGTTAGCGGTTCTCACTCGTAGGGTGGTGATTAATCCTGTTAGAGATTAACACCGGGGTTTCAATACTACACAACCTGTCACAAACCCTTGAACTAGGTTCAAGCGCGGAAGAGGTTTGCTTTCAAGTTGAAGCGGTACACGTGTATGATAGGCGGAGTCGGTTTCGAATGATAGAGATTTGAAGAATGGTGGGTCGGTTTCGGTTATCTGGATATTCGGTATGGTCAGTATGGAGTTGGTTTGGAGCGGTATGGTTTAGGTTAGTTGGTTATGTAATGAAGCCAACAGAAAGTAAATAACACAACAGATTTTATGGATGTTCAGAGATAAAACTCCTACGTCACCCCTTCCTCTCGAAACCGCGAGAAGGATATTCACTAAGGAATACAAATATAATTCGATCGAGACTTATTTCCTGCTCGATAACACTCTTACAATTTACACCGAAATTGTAACACACACTTAGAATTTAGCACTTAGGCTTTCTTAGAATACCACACTGTTATCACTTGTAGTAAATGCTCTCAACGCTTCACTTGTCTCACTTAATGTCCCACTTTTTGTTGCTGCGTTGTCCCACATTTACTCTTCTGCAACTGCCTCCTTTTATAGGTGAAATATGCCAACGGTCATATTTCAAAGCCTTGAATCTGATTGGCTGATCAGAGGTGCAGTGATTCAGTGTCTCAGACCTGCCGGTTGTCTCCTCAGACCTGACGGTCAATCTCAGACCTGGCATCCTGTTTCAGACCTGCCGGTCTGTTAAAGCAAACCTGCTGGGTTTGTCTTTTACTCAATGTAGGCACTGTCTGCTTGGACAGTTGTCTGTACTTTGAAGATTTCCTTTCTGGCTTATCCCGAAGTAGAAGGATCCGGTAGTACTGTTTTCTGCAGCCTACAGTCTTTCCTCAGACTTGCATGGATATGGAAGTATTCAGTCTGTTCCTTTGGTATCATTCTCAACAGATACCCAAAGTGTCTTCTTGTACTAGTCGGCCTCTTGACTTGGCCGAATGTCTTTTGGTAGTGAAGTAACCGGACTTCTTCCGGTTATTCTTGTCTTGTGGATGATCGGCTGTTTGATGGTTCCGGTTTTAAGCTTTGGCCGATCCTTTCTTTGTGCGGTCACATTCCGAATATTCTTGATCGGTTTGGTAGCTTGACCGGTTAGGTTTTCTTCAGTCGGTTCTCTTGTTCATCCGGTCCGGTTCCTTGTTCCTGATGATTCCGGTTTTGAGCTTTGGCCGATCCTTTCTCTGTGCGGTCACGTACCGAATACTCTTGATCGGTTTGGTAGCTTGACCGGTTAGGTTTCTTTAGCCGGTTCCGGATGACTTTAGGTTTTTCATAGCTTCTTCTGGCCGGTTTGATATTCAATCGGCGACCTATAGGTAAATTTCGGATTTTGCTCAGCTTCCCTGAAATAGCAAAACTTTAAATATTATTTGCTGTCGATGAGATTTGATCCCTGGTCACATGTGTGACAGGCATGGGTGTTTACCACTACGCTACAACACCTTCTTGTTATATTTAAACCAATTAATATACTTGATATGACTTAACGGTTTATTTTCTAACAACATGTGTCCATCATCAAGAGAGGGAGACTTACATCTTGTCAATAGATATTTTTCATCATTGCTATCTTAGTAATTATTAGATTTACCTTGGAAATAACCATTAGTTACTTCAACAAGTTAAGTCTATTTAATAGCTGATGACATCATCAGGCATGCTTAACTTCATTAAAGACCAAGCCGAATCCCCGGGCTATATAAACCATGCTTAATCCTTGTCAAAACATCACAAGCTCACTATTCACAAGCATAACTCTTGAGATAAAATCCTCTTTCTCTCTCAAAACAAACATGAACTCCAACCCTTTAGCCAAGAAGATCCTATTGGCAGATTTCGAATCAATCTACCAATATGAGGATCATGAAGTCAGGGAAATGTTCTTAGCCATTGAAAGGAGTGGGCTAAGAAGCTTCCTTGAGAACAGGTTCATCATCGACTACCTTGTAGTCGAAGAACTGTTCGAAACCGTGAAAGAAGTGCATCGAGATATACTCGTTGCACAGGTTTACGGTCAAAAATTCCTTTTCAGCGAGACGGATTTCGCTGTCTACTGCGGTTTACCCAATGAAGGGGTAACCGACCTAACCTATTCTCCGGTGACAATGGAAGAGATGTGTCGCCGGTTCTCTGGATCTGACATCCCGGTTAAACCCTGGGGTGCTAAGAGTCAACTTTCTCACAAGTACCAGATTCTCTGCGAGATTCTGGGAAAATCTGTCTTGTGCAGAGAGAAAAGTTACTATTACACTCAAAGGGTCTTTGAGATGATGATCGCTGTAACGGTTGGGACACCGGTTAACTGGTCCTGGATCATCTTCAGTAACCTGAAGAAGATGATTCTCTCCAACAAAACCGGCTACGCTCCTCAGCTGAGCGGTTTCTGCGCAAGTCTGGAGATTCACGACGGAGCCTTCGTCACTCTGCACCCAAGGCACGTACTCACCAAAGAACGAGTACAAGAGATGATCGACCGGTGGGAAGCGGTTAAAGCCAGAAGAATTCAAGCGGCTGAGGCTTCAAATGCTCAAGCGGCTGAGTCATCAAATGTTTAAACCTGTCTTTCCTCTCTTCTTTTATCCTGTTCTTACAAAACCGGTACTTTTGCTGTAATACCGGTTTTTTGTACTTCAATTAATGAAACAGATTTCCTTCCTTTCCAAGTCAAAAATCTACAACATTCAATGCGTCGTATTAAAAATAAATCATTCTACTCTTGGAGACATAAATTCTCATTATCAAGGAGCATGCCTGACTTGATTTGACAAGACTTGCTTTTATTCTCTTGGAAAATCACAAAATCATTAATGACTAAGCATAAACGGCTAGATTTTCAAATCCTCTCATTAAATGATCTCACTCATTCCAGGCTATAAAAAGGGGCTCAACTTCCATTTTTCAAATCACGCCTTCAAGCATTCCTCTCTCTAAAAATTCAAAAGCTCAAGAACTCTCCTAAGCCTTCTTCACTCTTCATCATCATGTCTGCTGAGATAAGAAACACCCTGATCATCGACTTTGAGGACATCAAACACAGTTCTTACTATGAATGCATCTTTCAGCATATCATAGCTTCTGGCCTGCAAGGCTTCCTAAAGGGTTCGGACCTTATCCTCGTGGATGAGGTGTGCGAATTCTTCAACAATGGTCACGTTCTGGATGATGGCAGTATTCGCACCATCATCGACGGTCAGTTCCTCCAGTTTTCTGAGGAGGAATTTGCCACATTCTTTCACCTTCCAACGGAAGGTTTCTCTGATTTTCCGACACCGCATCTACCGGCTAAGGAAATCTTTTTCAAGATCTTCTCCTCTTCCTACGCTCCTGTTAAGGATTTTGGAAAGAAAGAAGACCTCGCTCCCCATTACCAAGTCTTTCAAGACTTGGTCCAACGGTCTATCATAGGCCGAATGCCTAACCAAAACTACAGCCGGGAGGCATTCGATATTATGATAGCCATCATTCGCGAAACCGACATCAACTGGTCCACCTATCTTTTCAATAAGCTGAAGCAGCTTATGACCGGAAAAAGAGGAAGGATCAGTTATGCTCCTCAGATCACCCGGTTTCTCATGTCCAAGCGTCGCAACCTTGGAAAAGGTGTTCCGGTTGGATCCTTCAACACCATCACCATAGACATGATCTATAAGTGTATGTGTAGGATTGAGGAACGGTCTCCTCAAAACACCATCGACAAATGGTATGAAAGGAGGTTGGAAGGAGGATGGTTTACTGAATAAATCTCTTTCTTTTATTTTCTTTCTGGTTTCTGGTCATTTTGTTGTACGACCAGAACCGCTCATATGTTAATCATTTCCTCTATTAATGAAATATTTCAATTCTTAACGAGTCTTCGGTTTTCTCATTCAATGTTTTCCTTTCCGGTTTTCAAACTAAAACTTAAAAGTTAACCTAACAATCTCCGGCTAACAAAACTTCAAGAGAAACCGGAACTTCGAGCAAAAATGAAAATTTGAAAATGTAACCGCCCATGGTTTTACCTCTCAAAATTTACCGCCCATCGAATTCCCGCTTTTACCGCCGAAAATTACGGCAGTAACTTTTTGGAGGGAAAGTTGGCGCCAAAACATCAAATTGACGGTTCATCTTCAAAACCGCCTGGAACCGCCATCTATATAAACTCAAATCAGTCCATTCAACACACGTGCTTTCTCTCTCTAAAAATTTCCAGAACTCCAAAGATCTCCTCTCTCCGATCATCATCAATCTTCATCTTCTTCTTTCAAAACTATCATGGATCTAGGCAAAGCCCCATTTCAATGGATGTTGCAGGTAGATTTCGCAGACATTGACGAGCACGCTGACGACAAGAACAAGGTTGTTCTTCAACTTCTTCGAGAATCTGGGTTGGAGAAGTTCCTCTCTGGTCCGTTCACCATCTATCCGGCGGCGGTGACGGAGTTCTTAGCAACGGCGACACTGTTGAAGAGAAAGATCTCGGCTACTGTCAACGGGAAGGCTGTCCTTATAACTGAAGAAATCTTTGCGGAAGCCCTTGGTCTGCCCAACACAGGTTCAGACCTAAAGTTCGACCTAACCGAAGCAGAGTCAAATGCTGCCCGGTTGGTTGTATCTTTCTCAGGTCAGGATCTGGTGATCCACAACAGCCGGAAAATCAAGCTAAAACCGGAATACAGATGGTTGGTGACCGTCATCGCCAAATCGCTCCAAGGAAAGGGAGGTAACTTCGATAACCTCACAAAGCTTAAGCTTAGAATGCTGTTAGCCATTGTTCGCAGCGACAAGGTAGACTGGGGATACGTTTTATACGAAGAGTTCTGTCAGATGGTGATTAAGAAAGATGGCCAGGTGTAGGCCTATGCCATGCAAATCGTTAAAATCCTTGAGTTCCTTAACGTGGAACTAGGTGAAGGCATACCGCTTCCGATCTCCAACATTCTTGACTCTGAGTCAGTGGCAGAAAAACCGGAGAAGACGATAAAACCTAAAACCTCAAAGACCAAGTCATCTAAGGGAGCCAGTTCATCGGTTCCAGTTGAAGAAGAGACAAGACAAAGGAAACCGTCAAGAAAAGCGGTTGAGGCAGAAGCTCCACCAGAACCGAAAAGAAGGAAGAAAGTATCAGCAAAGAAAAGCTCAAGGAAACCGGCGGAGTCCGAGAAAACGCTTTCCTCGGATAATCCACCGGAAAGAACCGCAGATGTTTTTCAGCCCATCCCAATCAACACCGTTGTCCCAACTCCCATCCCATCCGATTCTCCAAAGCAAACCGAATCTTCGGGGAGCGAGGAGAACAAGTCAAATTCGAAGGAGGAGGCAGAAGGAAATGTTCAATCTGCAACCTCCAAGTCACCAAGTAAGCAAGCCGAAGAGGTATTAGCCGATGTGGGCTTGAATGCCTCAGAAGCAATTCAGAATGTGGTCCAGGAGATCACAAAAGAAACCGAAGAAGACGACGTCTCTAGTCGTCGGAAGCCAGACAATCAGGTTGAAATACCTGATCAAACAGAAATTCAACCGGTCGATGAGACGACCAAGTCAACAGAAACTGCATCTCCGGCTCAGGAGGAAAACATTGAAGAACGGGAACCTTCCGGTCCCGCAGGAGGCAAGATAGCTCCAGAAGGTTCCTCTCAGGTAGACAAAGGCAAAGGGATTCTTCTTGAAGAAACAACTGAAACCGGAACGGGCACGTTGCAGATCAATCCTCAGACTGAAGCCACAACCGGAGATGAATATCAATACACCATAGAGCAAGAGAATGAGCTATTTGATGAATTTATTCAAGACATGAACAAAGGTGCAAGTGAAGCGCTAGCTCCATATCTCCGGTGGGTGAAGCTCCGATGCGAGACCAAATTATCCGACATGCTTCCAGGTTTTAGTGGAAACAGGCAGTGGGACGCACTTGTCAAGCTAGAAGAGATGGCACTCGAGTTAGCCAACACCAACCTAATCCAACCGGCGTTTTCCAAAGCTCCGGTAATCCTTGAAAATGTTCGGTTACAGGCAGTTGAAAATGCCTTTCAAGAAATCCAAGGAAAGAATCTAGAACCGATTGAAATGAAGATGGCCGAAAGATTTATTGGGGTACGAGAAAAGCTTGTACGTAATTTCGATCGTCTTGACAAGAAATGGTGGGATACTTGCCAACGTCAATTCAACAATCCTGAGTTATTTCAGAGTAAGCCTTTCTTTATAACTGGTGAAACATCCGGCACTTTTGAAAACGTGGAACAAGAAGCCTCTCAACCGGTTAAAGCTCTGAACATCGATCAAATTAAGCAAGCAGTGGTGGAAACAGTTGATTCATGCCTTGGGAACTTTAAAGCAGTAACCGAAGAAAGAATCTCAGTGGCTGAAGATAAAATGGTGAACTCTCTACAAACCATGATGGACGCGACTATGCAAACAACTGTTCAAGCCATGATTTCCGAGTCTGTCAAAGCTGCAACCGCTCCTCCTTTGGACATGCTGCAAGCAATGGCAATTCAAATCGGGGAAATGTCCAAGGTTCAAGTCGGCTCAACCCAAACTCAAATCGAAAAAGATGCTGAAACCGCACGGAAATTGCAAGAAGAAGAGATTGAAAGAGAATGGCTACAGAAGGAACTTGAAGATAAAGATCATGAGCTTGCCCAACAATGCAATGAAGAGGAGCAGGCTAACGCTCAGGAACCGTTACAGGGTCAATCATCCCACTCCATGAGTACAAGGAACAAGAACAAGAAGAAACGAAGTGCTATCAAAAACGTGATGAAGCGGGCAGAGCAGAAGACAGCCGCACCGGTTGCGATAATTGCGGAACCGCTTGATGAGGAAGAAGAAGAAGACCCGGAGGAACTCAACAGACGGAAGAGAAGGACAACCGGAGAACTTGCAGCAACTCCAAGCTTCAGACCTCTGACTGTTCCACCTCCTCCACCGCCAAAACCAATTTGCGCCAACTTCAACCTTAAGAAAAAGGTCACCGGTCATTCAAGTGTATGGGCCGGTGTGCTGATCGATGCCGACAGACGCGCCAGAGAACACAGAGCACGGCACGAAGAAGCAAGAAGACGGTTGGAGAAAGAACTTGAAAAAGAGCAAGACAAGGGGGGATCATCCAACCCTAAACTTTACTTTTATAATTATTTTTTTGAACAATTATGTTTTTACTGTGCTTTAGAACTTGGTTATTTTGCTATCCTTTATGTTTTTCAAACATATTTTCTATGTTTTTCAAACATACAATCTTACCTAATTTTCTGAGAAACATACACTTATCAAAAATCAAACTTATGTTTTACAAACACGTTTCTCTCAAAGAAATTCTTAAAACCGGCCACAAATTACAATTTTTGAATATTTATTCTAAATAATCAAAAAGGGAGAAATTGATAGAAAAATTAAGTAAGTTAATTTTCTTAAAACCGGTCACTCATTACAATTTTTGAATATTTATTCTAAATAATCAAAAAGGGAGAAATTGATAGAAAAATTAAGTAGATTAATTTTGGAACCGGCCAGACAAACTAAACAGAAGTTGAATTTCATGTGCAGGTACTTAACAAACCGGAACCGGAAATCTGGCGACAAGAACCGGTCGCTACCACTTCAAAGAAACCGGCTTCAAAGTGATCAAGTTAAAGGATCACAGGAACCGGCTTCACTCTCTCAAGCAACCGGTTAACGAAGAACAAAAGACTATACTCCAACCGGATCATAATGCACAAGACACAGAAACCGGAAAGTACAGATCAAAAGTCAGAAGATTCAAATCTTAAGAGTGACGTATCATGACGGAAGAAACGTGTCTCGAAAGAATAAAAGAAAATCGGATCCGATCAGAAGCATGGGAGGAAAGCAATGATGCCTTGTTGATCCGATGCTGACGACCGGAAGCGGATGTTCAACACGTGTATCAATCTGAAAACCGGCTATGTCATCATCTGTTCAGAGTCACCTGCATGAATGTCAGGTGTTGAGGAAGTTGAAGCGTGCAAGCAATCTTTCTGCAAACAGGCGTGATGACGATCAACCAATCCAGAAGAGAGAGAAGAAAGTAGCCGTTAGCTACTTTCAGCTATAAAAGGAAGACGGATCGTCTTCATTAAATGCCAGTTCTGCAAGTGACGGATTACGAAAACAAATCATAAAAGTATTAAAGTCTAGAGAGATAAAGTCTTATATTCTAAAACCGGTTTGCCTAAAACCGGAAGTCACTTGTGTGTTATTGTGTTAAGTTGTTGTATTACATCAAAGTGTGAGTTTTTGGTGTAACCGGCGAGTAGCGAAGTTGGGCTCGACCGGAAGTGTGATTGTAACTCTAAAGAGTTAGTGGAGATCCTTCTCATAACCTGAGAAGAAGGGGTGACGTAGGAGGGTTTGCTCCGAACATCCATAAACAAATTTCCGTGTCTTGTGTTCTTTCATTCGCTTTCATTTCCTGCTCTTTCTAAACATAAACCGCAAAACTAATCGTTCTTCCAAAACCGGTCACTCACCTACGTTAAACAGCCTCCTTCTTAAACATCATCTAAAAGTCGCAAACGTTGCTTCAACCTGAAACAGACATTTCCGCCCTTGAACCCGGTTCAAGAGTCTGTGACAGGTTGTGTAGTGCTGAGAAAGGTTTTAGTCTCTAACCGGACTATTACCAAAGAGTTGTGTGTTGTGTAAGCGGCCACCCTTCCTAAAACCGGAAACACCCCGGTCCTCCAAGGGCGTCCCCGATCCTAACACATTATCTTTATACAGTCAATAGTTATATAAACCTAATTTGATTTTTTTTTGTGATCTGATAGAATTGTTTAGGAGCCATAAATGGGACATACATAAATGTTAGGGTATCCTCAACAGACAAACCTAGATACAAGAACAGAAAGGGGGAGATTGCTCAAAATGTTTTAGCAGCATGCTCACCGGATGAGCAATTTATTTATGTTCTGGCTGGTTGGGAAGGGTTTAGGGTTTAGGGTTTAGGATTTATGGTTTAGGGTTTAGAGTTTATGGTTTAGGGTTTAGAGTTTTGGGTTTAGGTATCCTTGCTGCAACCTATCACACGATATGCCTTCATGCGATCTCTACATATCAACCCAACTAGCTTTAGAAGCTCACCATTCAGCAAACCCCTTTTCCTACGCACTTCAATGTTGGTAATTGCATTACAAATCTTGCCGGTTGCATTTTCAACCAAGTCGACATCTTTGGAAACTTTTCGCTTACGGCTAGGTGTTCTTCCCTCTGGCGAGCTTCTTTCAGTAGCATTTTTGAGAAACAGGTGTTGAAATATGGTCAGTAAAGTCATCTTCAAGATTATAACCCAACTGCTCATCCCCTCGATTGACATAATCGACAACGCCATTCCCATTGGCACGATCCACTCCAAAAATGATTGTAAGTTCATTGAAGTAGCAAAATGATTTGTCCTTGAATGGAGCGGCATTCTTATGACTCTACACAATTTCAAAATTACACATTAAACATATAAAAGGTATAATGTTATCAATGAAGAACATAACAACATTACAAGTGTTTGAGTACCTGCAGATAAGAGTCCTAAACATGTTTATCAACAACAACACATTTTCGGATGGAATCCCAACCAAATCCACTTGTTGACCCGTACAACATGTCGTAAACTGTGCCAAAATGTGTTTTCAATGTTTTAATTTGTGAGTAAATATGGGGATCAGCTCGAATCCCACAATTGGGCATCCTTTGTTCAAATTCTATTTCTGTTGCTTGAAATAGCCCAGGCTTGAATTCACGATCTTCTTTGTACTTCCCAGTGTTATGTAATTCAAGAAGAATTTGAATAAGCAATGCGTCCTCTTCATCAGACCAACATCTTTTGGTTCTGGTTGAAACCTTCCCATTCACACTTTCCACACGTGAACTCATGATTTTCCTTAATTCCTAATTGTAAAATTAGAAGAAAAATTGATAATACATCATGTAGATATCGCTTTCACAAACCCTAAACAGCTACAACATACAACTGAGAAAAAATTTAGTATGGAGAACCACAGTTGAGCAGAGCGAATACTTACCGTGGAGAGGAACGACCTTCTTGAGCTGAGCGAAGGGAACACACTGTGAATCTGACACAATATTTTGGGCGGGATATATTTACTAAGGCTGGAACAAGGTGGAGTGATAAAATAAAAGGAGGGTATTTTGGTAATCTAACATTAAGTTCAAGTCCAGTTTTTATAGTACCAAACACTGGAAAATTATTACTGGATTTATTTCTGATTTTTTACCAAACATAATATTATAATTAAAATATCAAATCTACTTATTTCTAATCTAAATTTAATTCTGATAAAAATTCTAACTTGACAACTCTGTATACCAAACACAACATTAGAGCGCTTGAAACATTTAGATGAAAATTTTATTATCTTTGTGTTAGTATTTTGAGTAGGGGTGTAAACGAGATGAGCCGAGCTCGAACAAGCCCTAGTTCGAGTTCGGCTTGACTCGTTTTTTATTGGCTCAGCTCGAATTCGAGCTCGACCGAGTTTTCAATAATAAGCTCGAACTCGGCTCGATCAAATAACCATAGGCTCGAGTTCGGTTTGAAAGGCTTCGAATTTAAATATATTTATATATTAATTTTTTATATTAAAAAGAACATAATAAAAGTCGAGATTCCATTCATCGGACCGTACAATCCTCTACATTTTTTTTTTTGTTTTACGCCCCATAACTCTTTCTTAACTAGGACTTGGTTTACGTAAGAATGACCGTATTAGTTCGCGTAAGAACACACATAAAATACATAATTCATGTTCAAGCAAGTTTGAAAAGAATATTTTCAAGTCGTATATTGTATTTAAGATAAATTTAAAAACATATTAGACTCTATTATATTTATTTTAAAAAATAAAATATTTTATAGTAAAATAAAATTAATTTTATATATATCTTATAAAATCTAATACATTAAAGTTGCATATATTAAATTACAGTTAAATTATATTTTGATTTAATTTTCAAAAATTATGTTTCTGTAATTAAATTAATATCAAATTTATTTATTTCCTTATAATTTATAAGTGTTATATTATATATATATTTTTTAATTTATAAATATTATTTTGGTATATCTTAATAAATATTTTATAATAAAATAAAAATAATTTTATGACATATATGTATAATTATATTTTAATTTGATTTTTAAAAATTATATTTTTATAATTAAATTAATATCAAATTTATTTATTTTCTTATAAATATTATATTAACATGTATTTTTTAATTTATAAATATATTTTGGGGATGCCAATAAGTAATAAGCTCATATATAATATGAGTATGTTTCAAATTTTGATTAAAAGTAAATATAATTAAAAAAATTATATAATTAAACTTGAAAAAAACTCAACGAGTCATCAAGTAAGTCTTATCTATGCTCGAATTCGACCCGAATCTTAAACAAGCTGGCTCGAACTCAGTTCGAATTCGATTTTGACCGAAATCGAATCAAACTTTAACCAAACTACTCATGAGTGGTTTATTACACCCTAATTTTGAGTTTGCTATAGCTGCTTAAGAAAATTTAGCCATTACAATTATGAAAAGCCCTTCTTTACTTTGCCCAGAAACTAGAAACGTTTGTAACCTTATGAGATTTGGATTAGTCCAAATTTTAAGGTAAAAGTTTTAATTATAATTTTTTCAATATATAATTATCTTAACTTACCTTTTGTGAAGAGGACAGACTCACTTAAATAAAAATAAATAAATAAATAGAATATAAAAAAGAGGATGAAATTTTTTAAAAATAATAAAGAATATAAATATGTAGCCAACAAACACACTTAAAACTAGGCACAAAAATCTAGCGGACTTGAACCCAAGAACTTAGATCATCTCCAACTCATCTGCAAACTCATCTTCATAATAAGTTTTAGCTCTCCAATCCACATGTAAACTCACCTGCATTTTGAGTTTTTCTGCAAATTCTCTCTTCTTCCAACACAAATTTGTAGGGACACTGTTCACATACTCAAAAGTTTTCAAAACTTTCATTTAAGTCTTTTTAGTTTGTTTTTAATTAATTTACATAACTTATTTATATTTTAATTTGTTTATATATTTTATTTATTTTTATTTTTATTTATTTTTATTTTATTTATATGTTTAATTCATGATAATTTTAATTTGTTTATATGATTAACTTATATTTAAATTTGTTTATATTTATATTTTTTATTTTTTAAGTATTATAAATTTATAATAATAAACAATATTAATAAAAAAATAATAAAAATAATTTTAATAAAATAAAACACGTAAAAAAATCAGAAAAATCCAATAATCCATTACATAACTAAGAAATTGAAAAGGACATTCCGAGAATTGATAAATCGTCTATTTTATTTTATGTGTGGAAAGTATGTTTTAATAATGTTTGTTTTGTTGTATTTTTTGTTTGTGAAATATAATGTGTTTATTTAATAATGTTTAATTTGTTTTATGCAGGTGTATAAATAATTAATTTATAATTTAAAAATAATTAATAAGTTGATGTAAAATTATGTGTTCAATCTGTAATTTTAGATAAATATATAGATAATAGTGAAAAAATTAAAAATTATTATAAAAAAGAATATTTTGATAATATATTCTTTTAAGTTTTGAGAATAGATATTTGAATTGAAGATAACCTTTTTAGTTGAAAATGAATTACTGTTTCCTGCATGTTTGATAGGATGTTTCCTACATTTTAAGTTTGAAACCTGCATTTTAAGGTAGAGTTAGTATCACTCTGTACTTTCTTGTTGGCACTTTTACCATAAAAATAATTATTCTCTATTTAATTCTTCAATGCTTAGGTATCCAAATTAACCAAAAATATATTCAAATGAACCTTCCAAACCATTTTTTTTTAAATATTTCTGAAAACCAAACCAATTTTTTTAGATAATCTCTCTTAAAACCAAATCGAACATAGCTGCAAAGAAGACTTTGACTGTAAACAAAGATTGGAAAACTATTAAGTAAAAAAATGTAAACTAATAATGAACTACTACTCTATATAATATAATCGAATCCTGCAAAGTCCCAACAAAAAACCTACCATCCGCTGTTATTCTACAAACATGCATGAGACATAAACAACATTCTGGTATGGGGAATTGGCCTCAGTAATATAATAATATATCTTATTATAAAAAGACACTTTTATTAGCAAAATCAAACATACCAAACTACTCCTAAAGCCTCTCTTCGTCTGACTGGTTACCTGGGATTGAGTCCACAAAGAACTCCTCCACTGTAAACGAATTAACCAACATTAATGCATCAACAGATTTTTTGTTTTTTATTAACTTCATTGCAACACTAATCTAGGGCTAATCAAATTGATTAATCTAATTCAACCCATATTATTATATGTCTACTCTACTTTTGTTAATAAAGAGCAAAACAAATTGTTGTAAATAACAAAAATTTAGAATTCTCTAGTTTAAAAAAAAAAAATCACTCTTTATTTATATTTTTTAAATATGGAAAATATTTGAAATTATGAAAAGTTGGGTTATATGGGGAAAATAGTTAAAAGGTATTATTATATAATAGAAATATAGAATAATAAAAAGATTGGATTTTGGTGGATAATTTGAATAATATTCAAATAACCCAAACTGAACAAGGTAGTTAAAAAAATCTAGTGAAAGTTTTATAAATAAAAATTGAGTGTGAGATGTTCATTATAATGTTTATAGAGTATTAAAATTGGTCAAACAAATGGTTGAAAATGGATTCAACTCATTTATTTTTGAAAACTATTTTAAATGCAAAACACAAACTATCTAGAGATAAA